>NW_011349354.1:0-7772 GCF_000735185.1 Notothenia coriiceps | reverse complement strand
GGCTGTCACTCCTGGCTCCCGGCTCAACCTCCACTCACCTGCTGCAATCAGCTGTGCACCCTCCCCGACTACACACCTGCTTTCCATCAAGCCATTTACAACGGCATATCAACGGAGGCTCCACAACCTTTCTCCGCCAGATCGTCAAGTATCAGCCGTATCTCGCGTCTGTCCTCCGGTACACAGCACCGTAGTGTGGAGTTGCATTAGGTAACGCGAGATACGGCTGATACTTGCGCATTAGTTTCTGTTATGGATCAGTATCAACAGTCCTGCCAGTAACGTTACTATATTATCAATGCTACTTTAGTTATAGCCTGATATATGATAGCTAACTTTACAATGTTGTGATGTGACGTTAGCTAACATTCTGTAGCTAACGCCGGTCACTCACCAAGATAGCTGCCCAGTTCTCCACTGGTTCTCCTCACACCACAGCTCAATTTCTCTCCGATGGCCGTTATTTCTTCTAATCCTTGGCTGCTCTTGGACGCCTAGCAGGCTCATAATTATAAGGTTGTGGTCCGTCTTATGCATTCGAATATTCATGTTCAACTTCTTCTGTGTCTTCTGTGTCGAAACTAGCATTGGGATCCATGTTTATTAAGACGTTACACCGGCCGCTCTCCCCCTTGTTTCCCCCGTGTTATGTTACACGCGGGAGGTCACGTGCCGAGGCTTTTTTATGCGGAAGTGAACATTTCTTACAAAAACGACGCCAGATGTCACTGTAGTGTATATTTCTGTATATTTTTTAGAAAATCTAGTGTTTTCATCATTTTCCTACCCATTTATTCACAGGTGTCTTTAACCTGGAAGTTGCTCTTTAATTAAGAAAAACATTTGCAGGAGAGCGGTAAAATTGCTTTTTTGGAAATTTCCTCTTAGGGAGGCAAGAAAACGTATGAGTGACTGAACTGTGCTTTCCAGACAGGAGATGGAAGATGCTCAGCGTGTGGATCCACAGGGAAGAGCTCTTCAATTGAGCTCTGACAGACTTTCATACTGCAGCTGTGGGGAGAGAGTAGCAGCTGTACCTGCTGTAGTGTTTCTTTTACAAAGCTAATACTGTCAGCAATATATCTGCCAGCTCCTCTGTGGAATCTGCCTTCGTTCCCTGGAAGTTCAGGTGTTTGTGTAATCGTCATGAGTATGCTATCACTCTGTTTTAGAACAAAGACAACAGTGTAGCAGTGAGGCTTTCCATCTGCTTTGAGATGACAGATAGAAGTATATTTTTTAAGCTGTAGAAATGATTGGAATGTCTTCATTTGTTAGCGGTTTTTACATTCTACTTTTCAATATTCCAAGGCTGTGATGAAAGGCAGGTGTATTGGTGAAGGGCTTACTGTCATAAGTGCAAGTTAGCAGTAGGATTTGTTAATAATTCCCTAAGGAAATGAATCCCATTAATCTGACTGTCCACCACTTTGGTCCAGACTGAAATATCTCGACCATTTCTTGCCCCTGCCTATTAGTCTTGCCAGCTCAGGAGTCCTTGTAACAGCTACTTTGCACTTAGTAAAACCAACTGTACAGCAGGAAATTAGAATAAGCTATTTATTTTATTTCCTGGCCTCAACATCAGAAAACAACAAAATTCCCATTGAGTTTCTCGCCAGCTCTTTATTGCTTCCTAGCTCTAGTGCAGAATGCACCCAATAAAAGTATATGTACTGTATAAAGATAAATAAAACGTAATGCTAAACTAAGATGGTAAACTTGGTAACCATTATACCTGGTAAACATCAGCATTGTGAGATTGTTTGTGTGTTTATTGGAAATATAATCATTTTAATGCAAATATGTAATATAGAAATGTCATTGTTAATGATTTTGGTAACCATAGATTGCTGACTGTGTCTAATCAATAGTTACGTATGATCAATGTTATCTTTCATTTGTACTCGCTACACATACGAATTGGCCTTGGCCTGATCCATGTGTTTCTTCTTTGTTTTAGCTGGTTGAAACCAGTTCTGCTTATCATCTATGTTACTTTGTATTATTACCTCAGGACAGCTCTCAGCATGTCCTTACAGAAATCACAAGACTGAGCAGTTCTCACCATAAAACGTGTATGAACTGTGTGCATGTTGACAAGTCGCTGCCTAAATCCACTGAGTGTGCTGGGACCCTTTGCAAAGATTCATTATTTATTTCATTAATGAACATAAACATGAAGACATTTTGTGAAATGGCTTTTTTCAGGTTTCCTCCTGACGTGATCATGTTAGCATTTAGCACAATGCACTGCTGTGCCTCATGCCGCACTCCAGATAACTCAAAACTTGAAACACTTCTGACCTACTGCTAGAAATACAATGGAATGTCTCTAAAAAGCACAGTTTCTACTTGTAAACTCGGGGCAAATCTATATTTAAAAAAGAACAAAGCAGTTGTCTCTATAGCCTCACAGCAATACATATGCACCCTAACCCTTTTGGCAAGTACCTGCTTGTGGTAAACAATCTCTGAAAGTTGTCTCTTACGGAACAATGTTAAAAAGGCCCAAAAAGTGAACGCTGCAATGCAGAGAGTTTTGTGTACACGTCCGAAAGAAACGTTAGCTTGTCACGGTTAGCCAAGGTTTTTATTTGGTGTAATATGCCTGTAATTTTTGGTGGTCGGATGTTTGGAAATCAATTTTGAAAAATTCCCATCTCCGAATTGTCAGTAAACCCTTTAGTTGTGTTAGAATATATTAAGATCATATCAAAGGCCAACTAAATGGGCACTGAATTGAATGTAACCTTTCACAAAATGCCAGTTTTATTAGAAAAAACATGGAAGCAGACGGATCAGTTACAAATGTTTTCTGCTGTTTGTAAATAGTGGTTCCGTGTCCTTAGTAGTTGGTGCTTTGCCAGTCACACAACCGTATCTGCATATTAACCTTATTATTCAGAGCACGACCAGTGAGGACTCTTGGGGTTCTCAGATCTTTCAGTCAACGTCATCCAAGAGCTTCTCCACCGTTCTCATTAGCCTTTGTGTGAGAGACATCAGCATGAATGAGACAATCACCGGGAGCTTACATATGCAATTTATTTTTATCAAAACTATCCGTTCTAAGAAGTCACATTTTAAATAACCATCAATGAAAGAGACAGAATGGAAAATAAAGTGCTCATTTCTGTGGCTTCAGTGAGTTTTTCTCTGACCGACCTGGCTTCTCTTTTAATTTTATAAATATCAACTTGTCAAATTCAAGTCAACAAATAATTTGGAATCTATGAAAACTACACTTTCCTAAGAAAAGAGCAAATATAGGAAAACATTGATGAAACCAATAGGCGCATTTACACTGCAGTACTTTTCCCACAAAGGTTCATCAGAACTTAGTTCATGAGAACTCTTTAGTTCTTTAATTTGATAACACCAATGTGTTTCCTATCCCCTAAACCTCCAGGGCTGTACACAGTTTAATACTGGCAACTTCTAACTATGGGAAATACGAAAACGTCTTTTTAAAACTACAATTCCCAGTAGAAACGTGCCATAGGACAAGTTGTGAAACACAATAGCCAGCATGTGTAGTTCTGGGGGGGGGGGGAGAGCTGGGCTGGACCCGTTCGAGTCCAGTTTTGGATAGTCTGCCGTGGTTACATTCCATTTCAAAGGGCTGTTTGACGCTTGGCGTAACCTTGTCGCACTGCCACTTAGTGTTGTCACGATACCAGCATTTTGGTTTCGATACCGATACCAAGTCAAGAATTGCGATTCCGATTATTTTTCGATACTTTTCTTAAAAAAAGGGAAACAGTCTTAAATGTAATTATTGTGCTTTATTTCACACCAGAACCATAACACAAACTTTTAAACAATGAGAACAATAAATAAAATAAATGACTAGAATTTGTATTAAATACAATTAAGCATCATCTCAAACAACTTTTTTGTTTTTCGCTTCTGGCGTCTTTTTTGTCAACAAGCCGAGGCGCAGCGGCAGTACAGCCATGCTTCTTGTCTTCTCACATGCTCTGGCAGCTAGCGCCTGCACGAGAGACGGGAGGCACTTAGAGTGTGCTTGAGAGGAGAGGGACTGCAGGCACGGCTGCAGTGCAGGGAGTGGAAGGAGAGCGCTGAAAACACACGGCTCTTATTAAAACAGCGCTTTCTCACCGGAGTACTTTCCCCCGTCATTCTTAAAGTACCGATACTAATGAAACGGAGGAATCGTAACGTTTTTAACGGCAGGGTATCGCGGTACCTTTCAAGTATCGGTACATCGTGCAACACTACTGCCACTCCAACATCCAATCACAGAGCTTGAGGACTAATCAAGGGGTTTGTAAAGGAAAGTGGATGTTGTAGTCCCAAACGATAGCTGAGGATTCTGGGTAGTGTAGTGTCTTCGGAAACTCTGGCGTCTAAACTCCGAAAAAACTATTTGTTTTTCTAATCGAAGGTTAAAAACACAAAAGCATTGTACACAATTTAAACCAATCAATATTGTGTAATTAAAAAGGATAAACCGATATTTTTTTAGTTGATGAGTAATGCAGATATCACTATGTAATCATTTGACAGTGAGGGGAATACTTCCGGTTTTATTATGAAAACTTTGAGACCGGAATTACTGTTTTCACCCCGTGAAAACAGTATTTCAGTGCGTAAAGACGTAGTACACGTTCTCCTGGCGAGACCTCAAATCATCTTCATAATATCTATTAAACTATAGATCCTACACATCCACTGGACGTAGATTTTAAAAGTACAATATTCACTTCTCGCTAGAAATCTAATCAAAAAGCATTTTAATGGCCAAACTATTCCACAATTTACGATTTTCCAGAGAGGGTTATTACTTATTTGTGAATAAACGACCCTCCGGAGCGTTTGAAATCAACGGGAGCATGTTGTTTCAAACACGACCACTAGAGGTGCTACACTTTAAAACGTAACTATGGGTCGTAATAAGTTGCTGAACAATCGGCCTATTTGGTTGTTTTTCGTAGGAGGACAGGCTGTGAAATATATATGCTTCCGTTATTTATTTTGGTCTCTCGGCTTTCATGTCTATTGGCTTCTTAAAAACAGCGGGGATAAGCTGTTGAACTGCTGTTGTCTTTTGCCGGGCTCCGGTGATTAGCAAATCTGGCTGATGCTTTTTGATATGATTTAGCATGTTTGGCGTGTGTTACCATTAGCTGTCGAACAACGCCAACACACCGTCCTCGTCCGATCCACCACCCGAAATGTTCCCACACAGCTGATTTAAAAGAAGCAGGTGGGTCTTCTAGCTCCCGTGTGTTATCTGAAATCGCCATACTAACTGTTCTTCTTCTTGTATTTTGTTCGTTTTGTTGTGTTTTCTTCTTCTTCTTCATTTGTTGTTTAAGGGCGGCTGGCAAACAGCTTTTAAGCGCAATACCGCCCCCTGGATTATATATAGTGCAATGGATACTGCCCTGAGTCAGTGACAGACTTTTTTCCCAAAAGGCGTATTCGTCGTGTGACCGCATGTGCCGAACCGTGACGGTTCGGGACGAATACAGATACCTTTACGCCCCTAGTATATTGTACATTCTCAAAAGAATATCTGAATGTCCTGGTAGCTCAACATGTTATTCTACTGTGCATCCAGAGCCCTGCTGTTATTTCCATATGGCCGATGCTTTAACTGAAATAATTGATGGCTGCTTGAGTTTGTTTCGTCCTCTGAGGCCTGTCTGTGTGCGGTCCAGATCTCCTCCACAGACCCTGATACGAGCGTTCCTCTGTGGCCTCTTGTCGAAGAGGAATCCTCCGGGTATAATATAGACAGCCAAAGTCCTGCCTCCTCTTTTCTCCGTTTTACATTATTTCAGTCTCTCTTGACGATGTGCAGAAAAATGTTGATTTTTGCTTAAATATTAAACAGTTAAAATATATTGATGCAGTTTTTTAGGATTGCATTATGAACCAATGGAAATCACTGTAAGCTACATATTTGCTAAAGGCTAAATGTGTAATAATATCCGAATGAAGTACTGAAATGCTCCTGAGAAATCCCGGTATTTTAAATATTAAACAAAAAACATTGTTTGCTACAGATCTAATAAAAAAAAATCAAACCATGATGATTTCAATATCTTTTTCAATGATCATTTGTATAGTTTTTCTAAATGGTTATTTCTTATATTGCAAATCGCAATACAGTTACATTATCATTTGCCATAATGTTTCCAAATGATGCAGACCTTGTTAAAAAAAAAAATTGTGTATGCCCACATATTTTCTTTGGTATTGGCAATCAACGCAACTGGATATTTGTAGAGGGCTGGTAATTAGCTGGCAAGGAATTTATTTTATTTTTAAATATGCGTCTCCAGTACTCCCTGTGCCTAGATAACATGCAAATCACTAATTAATATGTTTACAAAAAGCTTTTCGCATCTCCACTTCTATAAATTATTTGTGCAGTAGTGGTGGGGGCGGCTCTGGCAGATTGTCTGCTAATGCTTAGCGGTGACAGGAGTTGCTTGATGAGGAATCGGCCCTCCAGGCTCCAAAGACAGGTTTGTGATTCAAGTTGGTTCTGCCAGCTAAAACCGTGCTTAAACCTCCGCTCAGGACCCTGCTGACAGAAATCCTCTTCTCAGTGTCTTTATATAATATTTCTGCTGAAAGGCTGGCATGATGGTATGGCATTGCAGAGCTGGTTGTGTTTCTGATGAAATCCTGGAGGAGTGAGAGCAAAATCTGACCCTGGGCCAGCTGACTAGTGCTCTCTTTTTTGAGAAAGCAACCTATTTTAGTAAGCAAACCGTTCCTCTTATCTATCCAGTTATGTAGAATGGACCGACCTCTCCCTCGCCTGGCTCCTGCATCTACATTTCTCTTTGTAGCTCGCACCATGCTAGAGAATGGGAGGCTCTTCAGTGCTGCTGCTAAAATTATTGATGAAGGGAAAAAGAGGCTTACTGCTCAGAGGGCTTACAATTGCTGTATTTCTCAGAAAGATGAGGGCTCATTAAAATGCTGCGAACACTAGTCAACGATTGCTGTCGCTAAAAGAAAAGTCAGCTTGTAAAAAGGAAGAAATTGAGTGGTGTTTGCTTATTTTTTTACTGTGCAAAGCTTCTTTGCTTGATTGTATTTGCTTTTTTCTCGACACTGTGTCTCAGGGGATCTTAATATTTAAGAACCTATTAATGTGTTATACCAGATTAACAGGAATAATCTCACTTAATTGACGATACAAACCATTTTTACCAAAACAAAACACAAGTCTCATAAGAAGCATCTAAATGACCCCTGAGCGAAAAATGCTAATGCACTTTGTCACAGAACTCAAGATAAAAGATACCCTTATTACTTATCGTAGCTGCATATACAAGATATCCGATTAAAGCTGAGGTTCCACAGATTATTTAGGTATACAGTATCATAACTGAGTGATCCGAACTCGCGACAGGGGAAGCAAACACAGACATCACAACCATAGATCACAACACGTAACTTTACTGAGCTTTTACGGGAGATCGTCTCACCGTACCTTTCAATCTGATCAAAATACTTGTTCAATGGCATTAAAACGCGGCTGAATCGGTTAATCCATAGGTTGATAATGTTTCTGTGGAACTGAAATAATTATTTATAATCCATAATTCCATTTTTATGTAAAAATTGGAGAGTAAAAGTTAGCTGCCACCAGTTATCGCAGCTTCCGGTTTTGACTATGCGTCAGTCTCACACACACATTACCAAGTAAGGAGTATGTGGGAGTTCCCCTCGATTCCATTGACTCTGACGGTTAGAAAGAGATGTCAATTAGCAAAATCGAG
>NW_011349353.1:0-2648 GCF_000735185.1 Notothenia coriiceps | reverse complement strand
GTGTGTGTGTGTGTGTGTGTGTGTGTGTGTGTGTGTGTTGAGGGGTTAGACAAAAAGAGTAATAAATGACAAAATTATAGTTAAACTGATGAGTAACAATATAACAGTCACGCATCCTGGGGGGGGGGCATGTAAATAGCAGCATGACCGTAAAGACCTTAAAGTGTAGTGGTGGCTGATATCGGAATGAGGATTATGAATTAAATTGATCAATGAATGGGTTCCAGATTTCATCAATATCAGTGGTTTATGTTTTTATGCCGGCAGTGGCTCAGTCAGTCGGGGCTTGGTCGGGGAGCCGTGAGGTCGCCGGTTCAAGTCCCCGAACAGACCTAAATATGGAGTGTGGACTGCTACTTGGAGAGGTCCCAGTTCACCTCCTGCCCTGCCATGGTGCCCTTGAGCAAGGCACCGGACAACCCCCTTCTCCCCCCACTCCCATTGCTCCCCGGGCGCTGTGCAATAGCTGCCCACTGCTCCTAGTACTAGACTCCTGGTACTAGGATGGGTTAAATACAGAGGCCAAATGTCACTGTGTGTGCTGTGTGCCATCCCTCCAATTCTATTCTATTCAGATAATTTTCCCGTTGAGATGTATTCCATAAGCAGATTTTTTCCAGATTGCAATTTTAGTTTCTAGTATGACAAGCATAACCCTGGTGCAGAATGGCACTAACTGGCAGGTGCAGCTAATTGGTGGAGTTATAATAAATTGGCCCCTATCGTAATGGGAAACGTGCTTCATGCTTCATGCTTCCCCATTCAAACAGGTACAATATATGTGTTTTCCCCATTTCAATGATGTCAATACTCGCATTGTATCCGCACAATACTCACACTCAAGTGAGGTCAATGAACCTTGAAATTTCCTTCCCGGCATTAAGCCCCCTGCCGCATTATTTCATTGCCACGGATTTTGATTTTAGCCAGCATGTGCATGTGTGGGTGGGAATGTCCATTAAAATGTGAATAATGTGGGTAATTCTTACTTAGGGGCTTTAAAATGGGCTAATCCCATGCAAAGCCACAATGACGCTCATTCACTTCCTCACTGTGAAAGGATTCGCCTCCACTTGAGACTTTGGTGGGAAAGAAACTTCTGGTGGGATATGAGTTACTGAACTTCTCAGCAAAAGCCTTTTTTTCAGAAATCTCTGCTGTGAGATTCCTTTCCAGTCAAAGCTCATTTAAGAAGAATGTTAACTTAAAGCGTAAATCATCAACTCAGACACTGTTCAGGTTAATTCAAAGTTGTTCTCCTGTGTTTGTCCTTTACTTTTAGCTAATGCCTTATGTAGCATTCAGTTAATCCTGGTTTATTTAAAGTTAAACCGCTCACACTTTGTTTTCCTTTTTCCTGAACTTAAAAGAAGCCTTTAGAAACATCTCGACACTCAAAGTTTGCTACCAAGTAGAAAAGTTTGCAGGGAAATTGAGATGGCAATAACCTTACCATGAAACTTAACTTGGATTGTATTTAATGAATAATAGCAAACAAAGATTTAACAACTTTTCTAAATATGGTCGAATGAATTTGTTACGATGGCAATAACCAAACAAAAGACTTTCATCACAATCACCATCTTCCCATTTCCGTTTCTGGGCTGTTTAATCAGAGGCATCGTATGTTTATGATTATAAAAAAAACGCTTATTGCAGGGCGTTCACATAGATACGGATAATCAGATATCAAGAGAAAGTCCATGCCACTTGGCACGTAACTAAGAAAAAGTGGAAGTTTAAAGAGGAAGTACAGAGGAAACAGGGTTGCTGACTGACTCATAGGATGTACAAAGAAAGTAAGGAACTGAAAGTCAAAGGGAAAGAAACTGTTATCCTGTGTCTGGGTTGATAACCTAAATTGGGTTCTTATTTAATGTGTTGGCAGGAAGGTCAGTCTTAAATCGGATCCACATGTGCAACATTGATTAAATCTATCCAACCATAGTGAACACAGAGGGCCATGTTTTATGTTCGACTCCCCATGATAGTAAACATCCTGCAGAAGTGCCCTTGAGGAAAACACTGATTATTCCAGGGGTGCTGTCGTGCTGCTGACCCTCACCTCTAGCCCCCCTGAACAGTTGGAAGAACAAATATTTTACTTTGAATTATTACGTAAGTACAGAATGTTACACAGTAAGTAATAGCTAAAGAAAAGTACAATTCATGTCTTTTTTTATTCTTTTGCATTTTAATAAATCATTCACAAAGCATACATAACAAAATAAACACATTTATGGCACATTTCCACTGCAGCGCGTAGCACGGTTTAAGCGTGCCGCGCCAAACCCGGCCCGTTTTTTGTTGCGTTTCCACTTGGGGTAGTTCCGGCTAACGGGTACCTTTTCACAGTTTTTCTGGCTCTCCAAAATCGAGGTTCTTAGCGGGCCAACAACAGGGCTGAGTATGCTAAACTAGTGAGGGGGCTACAACTACAACAAGATGAACATATTTGACCGTGATTTAATTGTAATACACGTTTCAAAATGATGCTGAAGTAACAACATACTGATACCGGTTAGTAAAAACCATGAATTAATGCTTTGACTAGTCTGCAGACAGACGGCAGGCGAAAAACCTTTTTAAAATGCGTGTTTTCTGAATGGAGATCGGCTAAGCTAACGCAGTATGCTCCGACCGTCCAC
>NW_011349352.1:0-2118 GCF_000735185.1 Notothenia coriiceps | reverse complement strand
CACACACACACACACACACACACACACACACACACACACACACACACACACACACACACACAGACACACACACACTCACACTCACTGACACACTTGATTTCAACTTTTCAGAAAGTTGTGACTTCTGGATAAGGGCTGCTGTCCCCTTGCTGGACCTCACATCCTGACAGGAAGCTTCTCCTTCCTTCACTCACACACACACACACACACACACACACACACACACACACACACACACACACACACACACACACACACACACACACACACACACACACACACACACGGGTTTTGGTACATGGAGGACCAGTGAAAACACGTAGAAAGCGATAATGCAATCTCATGCCTAGAAATAGACAAGCTAGATAAGTCATGAAGATAATGTTTCTCCCTCTGTAGCTTCTATCCTCCCGCCTCTCTCGTTAGACCACTTTATCATCTCCCCCCTCCTCCCCCCCCTCCCTCTCAATCTCTCTCCGGTCTTACCTAGAGACCCTCGGCTTTATTGTCTTAATTAAAACAGAGCCTGTTTAATTATTTTAATCCACACTACTGCACAACAGGGACTCTGAGGAGAGGGAGAGCGGTGGGGAAGAGGGAGGAAGATGGGGGGGAGAGGGGGCAGCCCTGACATTTCAAATTAAGCTCTTCAAGTTCAAAAGCAAGAGTTCTTATCACTTTTCCTCTCGTTCATTTTCCCATTTCTGCCCACCTCTCCCTCCATCCACCAGACTGGCCTCCTTCTCACTGATCTCCTCTTCCTCCATCTCCTTCCTCATTTCTTTCTTCCTCCTGCCTCTCCTCCTCTTCACTTCCTTTGATAGATTAGCAGCCCTGTTGAGAGGCTTTTTCAAGATCAAAAGAATCTGTGATTATTACAATACCACGTGGAGTCATGTGTGCATCTAAGGAAAAAAATCTTATCTTAATACACACCCACATGCGTACAGATACCTTCACACACCAAACCATCATTTATACTGGAGGCTGCAGACACGCTCGTTTGGAGTGTTTAATTAGAGCTCTGCAGTGTTTATGTGTTGTAGAACAATGCTGCTTGAACCCAGGGTCAAAAAGTGACCGCACCGATGTCACGTCGACATTTTGCACCTGTTTTTTCTCAATTTTATTTCAGTCTCGTCCGATCCGGCATTTTTCGTTAAGAAATTGTGCTAATTGTAAATGATAAATGTAGCTTTTTCTAAAACCACATGTATTCGCTTGAGGCTGTTGTAGGAATATATGTTTTAGGAAAATAAAATGACAATTGTGATGATACATTTATTGTGGAATGCCAGATAAAGTGACACAAATGGATGTGCCAATATGTATGTCTGCAGTGTATGTATGTTGGTGATATAACAAGGTGATGACAAAAAGGGTTGTTGTTGTTGACAGGTGGATCCATTTGTTCAGTGTGCTGTAAACACACAATCAACTCCCCATGAATACACATTGACAATTGGACTTATTGGAGCCTTTTTATGATGCTACATTAAAGGTGGGGTATAGGTACGTTTGAGAAACCGGTTCGAGATACACTTTTTGTTATATTCCATGGAATGCTCTTAACATCCCGATAGCAATGAATATCTGAAGTGCTTTGACAAAAAATACATTAAAAAATGTCATCTGTGGAAGCCGTAGTACTGTAAAAAGCACGACCAATCATCTGAGCCGGCCCGGCTAAAATCACTGGATGGCCTACCTGCCTGTCAGCCTTCCATCTGTGCACAAAATTATCTCGTGCCCTCATTGGTCATGTGCGCATTCGTGTGTGTTGGAGGAGGGGCTCTGTAAGGAAGTGGCAGATTTTCTCCGGTTGAACGATACGATATACTTTATTGTCCCCGTTAGGAAATTTGTTCTGGACTCCGTCCTGCAGTTCTGCATACATGTACAAACATAGTGGACATTAAGAGACATACACATATCATCAGTCATACACCGTTTGAACAAACACAATACACAGATGCACATACTGACAATGGCGACCTATTGCACTACCCCTCATGGCCAAAATGTAAAAAGTACATTTCATTACATTTGACTACATTTCATTTCATGTGAATGTTAAGAAGCTTAATCGACATAGGTAGGAATGAGTGCTTATAGCGG
>NW_011349351.1:0-2079 GCF_000735185.1 Notothenia coriiceps | reverse complement strand
CAGCCCCCCAGGCTGTACACCATCACTCCCCCACCCAGGCTGTATACAACATCACTCCCCCACCCAGGCTGTACACCATCACTCCCCCACCCAGGCTGTACACCATCACTCCCCCACCCAGGCTGTACACCATCACACCCCCATCCAGGCTGTACACCATCACTCCCCCACCCAGGCTGTACACAATCACAGCCCCACCCAGGCTGTACAACATCACACCCCCACCCAGGATCGCTGCATGACTGCGGGCAGCTTTGAATGCACTCACAAGGTGGGGGAAATAATAAGTCACGGCTAAATCTAGCCAAATATGTCTGCAGACCCTTAATAGTCCTGTTGTATATATAATGGTGAATTAAAGGCTTTTTGTGTGCATTTATCTGGTCATTTATCTAATTGTATACAATGCATTCCATGCTGTGCTGCTGAGCTGAAAATATGCTGCAAATCATTTATATTAAACATCTCATTTTTACTTTTGAATACTTCAGTACAAAGGATGTATTGAATAATTTAAGTGGTATGTGTACACATATAAATTATTAGTCAAAACAGGGCTACATTTGATTGAATTGGTAAACTGAAGAGCCGTTTGGGAGCCGAAAGAGTCGGCTCTTCTTGGTGAGCCGAGCCAAATTATCCGGCTCGTTTGGCGTAGGACCGGAAACCCAGAGTTTTCCCTGAAGTTACGTCGCTAAGTGAAAATCCGGCTTCGTAGTACAGGCCTCAGGTGTCTCGTGTTATTGTGTTCTTCAATGCAAGCAGCAGCCAGATAAATGTGAAGTCAGGGCGTGTGTCGTCCTGCACAACCTGATATTGACACACCGTCAGTACAAACATGTGACCACAGTCCTCTACATGTGCTGCTCAAATACTGGGTTTTACAGAGATGCAAAAAATACCTCAGACAGGATGAGACCAACCCAAATGAAACTAATCAGGATTATTTCAACTTCTTTTTAATGGCTGTCATCTCTGTAAGCACAGCACTCACAATGATAATGAGAGCGACAAGTAGACAACGTTTGTATGTCAGAAATGTTTACTGTACATGTTAAGAAACTTAACATGTATTTATTTGGATTAAGAATAAGTGCCAGTTGTTAAGGTAATGTCACATTAAGTGGCAGGACTACACCAGGGCACAGATTTCCTCCTGCTGCCTTGTCTACAAACTCAGTGTCCATGTTTGAGAAAACAAACTCAATTTGGTCATGAACTAACTGAAGAGGGAATCTTTTGTATTTGGTTTTAATTTTGTAAGTAATTCTTACAAAATGTTGTAAACAAATCTTAAATAAGATAAATCATGTAATGATCATACATATTGATACACAAAGCTGGGGTCCTGTTTATGTCACTGCAGTTGTGTTGGTGTGAACCAATGCAGATCTTGGACAGGTCAAATCCCTCTGCAGTATGCCCTGAGAAGGAGAACCTGAAAGTCTCTTACGGCCCATCTACACTACAGGCATCGAAAAATGCTTTCAACGCTTCGCCCATTCACTTGAATGGGGTGACGTAGAAGATTTTTAATCTCGCCGAACTGTATTGTGGGGAGCATGGCATGGCTTTGCAAGCATCACGAGCATCTATCGGCATCAAAAGTTGAACAATGTTCAACTTTTGAGCCTCGATAATTGGCATCAGCCAATCAAATCCCGTTTATGCAAATCCCGCCATTGCATGCGCAGCCAATCAAACCGCGTGCAAGCTGGGAGAGCCTAGACCGCAGTTCATTTCCTCATATTCCAAACGAGATATTACGGTAGCAAATCACCCGGTTCTTTTCGACCAGAACTATTTACCGGGATACAAACCGGAGGAACCAGGCGTGGAGGGAAGTGGCAGAGACAGTGGGTGAAACTGGTAGGTATTTCGCGTGTTTGGAGAGTTTATTAGACCCTCCAGAAAAACGCGGGCAAAAATCCTTGATTATGCGGGCTAAATTCCTTGATTATGAGGGCTAAAATCCTTGATTAGGCGATTAAACATGCGGGGGTTTTATGTGATTTTATGCGGTGAAATTGCGGGAAGTTGCGAAATATGCGGAAAGTTGCGAAAAATAATAGATTTTTT
>NW_011349350.1:0-219 GCF_000735185.1 Notothenia coriiceps | reverse complement strand
AAACAATAAGTGTGGCTTGATATTGAGTAAATAAAAAGGTTTATAGGTTGATAAACGCTGTGAGAATGGGTCTGCAGAGAGAATTTTGCACGATCCCAACTGTCTGTTCTCAACCTGCAGCACGGAGCAGAAATCAGCAGGGCTGCCTGCACTGAGTGTGTGTGTGGATTGGTCAATTTGGACCAATCAGCGGGGGCTTAACGTTACGGCTCCGCGGAC
>NW_011349349.1:0-1865 GCF_000735185.1 Notothenia coriiceps | reverse complement strand
CCTGTACTCAAGTAGAAGTACAGATACTCGTGTTTAAAAATACTCTGGTGAAAGTAGAAGTACTGACTAAACTTCTTTATTCAAGTAAAAGTAAAAAGGCTTTGAAATGTACTTCAGTAAAAAGTACCCATAACTAGCAGCTGTTTTAAAGAGTACCTGACCTCCCTTTATATTAATAGAACAATAATGTCATTGTTAGCTAATGAATGTTTCCATGGTGAACAACGGCAACATGACAACGTTTCGATTGGTCCCTCTTCTTTAGAGAAGACCAGGAAATGATGGATACACGGATCGTGTTCAAATCAATAGGCACGCAATGACTCTAAATAATAATGATCACGCCACCAAACACACATTCAGACTAAAGGAACCAGCCTGTTTGGGAAATGAGAGAAGTAGAAAGTACAGGTATTTGTGTTCAACATGTAAGAAGTAGAAAGTACAGGTATTTGAGTTCAACATGTAAGAAGTAGAAAGTACAGGTATTTGTGTTCAACATGTAAGAAGTAGAAAGTACAGGTATTTGAGTTCAACATGTAAGAAGTAGAAAGTACAGGTATTTGGGTTCAAAATGTAAGAAGTAAAAGTAAAAAAAAATAAGTTGTGGAATAAAGTACTGATACCAGATAAATGTATTTAAGTACATAACGAAGTATTTGTACTCCACTACTTCCCCCCTCTGGTTTTTGTGCTGCTGTTTCCCCATCTATCCTATCCTCTTATTTAATTATCTCCCCCTCCTCCCTGCAGACCCTGACTGGGGCTCCTGTACTTTGGGGGTCTTCGTCTGCCTCGCCTGCTCCGGGATCCACAGAAACATCCCCGACACCAGCAAGGTGAAGTCTCTGAGTCTGTCTCACTGGGAGGACCACGAGGTGCAGGTGAGACCACTACAGAAACCCACAGGTGTCACAGGACTTTTAGTAATGTTACATATTTACTGTGTGCTTGTTTAAGGATGGAGGTGCAGGGGGCTAAAACACATCAATACAGATCTTTAATAATGAATATGTGTTTGTTTTCTTGGCACAAAGGCGGGAGTAACAACATAAATGTAACAACAATAATTGCTAAATAAACAAATGTTAACAACCAAATTGCTATGTTAAACATCTGTATCCGTGTTGGCTGATTGTTTAAAGTAACATTTGACTGGGATGGAAAGGTTTTGCTTACTATGAGAAATTGCGGTGATCTTTTAGAATACGTTTGGTTGCGTAATGATCGTTTAACTACCTTTTTAAAAAACACCTCCATATGCTTACATCTCCTGCATGATGTATTGCTCTGACCAAAGAAAAGAGTGCTAGTTTGGCTCTTATGTTTCTATTAAAAATACTTATTGAATTCATCATCTCAGCTCTCTGATTCATAAGTTGTTACCTTTCCAAGTATTTAATTCCTGTGCCGGGGCGTGGTTGTTCCTCACTAATCCCTCTCCTGTTTTGTGTGTGTGTTGGTTAGTTTATGGCTGATCACGGCAATGAGCTGATGAAGAGTAAATATGAGGCTGCTGTTCCCTTCTACTACTACAAACCAACCCACAAAGACTGCCAGTGAGTATCCATGGCAACACACACACACACACACACACACACACACACACACACACACACACACACACACACACACACACACACACACACACACACCATGTATACATCACTTCAGGGGACATTACATTGACTTACATGCATTTCCGTAACGTAACCATAACCAACACATGCCTAACCCTAACCAAGTCTTCACCCTCAAATGAATGATTCCCCTAATGGGGACCTCCATTATGTCCCCATAAAGGAGGCGAGTCCCCACATGTGACTGTTTAAACAGATTTAGGTCCCACAAGGATGGTAATGCTA
>NW_011349348.1:0-6940 GCF_000735185.1 Notothenia coriiceps | reverse complement strand
GAGGGTAGACTTCTTGCGTTCATGACGTAGCGCTTCATGTACGCATTTTGCGCGGTCCGGAGCTGGCAGGTCCATGGAGCCGGCCTGCAGGCGCTAATCTCAGGACACCTCCACTCTCAGTTTCCGAACAGGAAATACAAGCCTTTATATTATTAAGGTACAGCGCCACTTTCCGAACCATTAATGTTCACGTTCACACAGTCAGTTGATTTTTGCCGGCCGTCTTTCCTGCAACGGCAGTTTTTCTGTATTTCCTTTCTCCTGTAATATGACTCGATAGCTTTAAACTCCTGAGCTCTGATTGGTCAGCAGGCAGTGCTTTCACTGAGTTGAGCTCTTATCCTGGAACCTAACCTGCTCCGGACCAGGCTAGCCGCTCAGCATAAGTTACCATGGAGATCTACCCCGGTAAGAAGAGAACCAGCTTCGGAGGACCGGAAACCCAGAGTTTTCCCTAAAGTTAGCTCGCTAAGCAAAAATCTGGCATCGTAGTACACATATATTGTATATACTCCAAATGTTTTACAACCACAACAGATGACATCATGAATATTGTCAACAGCTGCGTTTTTGTGTATTCAGGGTTTCAATTGAAACTTTATTATAATTATTATTTTAGTAGTAACTTTAGGAAATAAAATAACATTTGTTGAGAGGCTTGGGCCGAGTCTGTTTGTCTGACATGCTACCACAAAGATCTGCCAACATTTTAAATACATTCAATGCATTTTATAATGAAATAGATCAATTTATTTTGATGTGCGCTGACTTTTTGTAAAGAATGATTAATGATATCTATCGATCAACCAAATGTACGTCGAGTCACACCCCTTCTTTCACTCTTTCCAAAGTGACCAACCTTTCACAAAAATCATTGCTTATAAAAAACTATAATACATCCAGAGGTGTGGCGCTGATCTTGTTTATAAGATATATCGAGAGAACATGACACCCGTATACAAGATGTGGACGTAAACAACAACGTGACGTCAGAGCTCCGTAAAATCAAAGCCGTCTGACGCTCTATTTGACACCAATTTTATATTTAATGAGTTATTATACAGTTTTTGACGAACAGAAATATTGTTTTCTGGCATCACATTAACATTGTAGGGGGAAAATCTGCATTTTGGAAAATAGGAGCGCACGTTCGATTATTTGTATAAAATGTTTTTTCTGCTTTTTTTCTTACAGTGTGGAGGATGACAGATTAAAGCTCCATGGTGAGTGTGTTGGCACTAAATCTGGGGACATTAAATAAAACGTTATACCATTTGAAAACAGAAATCTATCCAGAATGAGATAGAAATCTTTAATTAAATGCACCCATACGATAAGTCATCATGTTATGCAAACCCAACCTGAGCACACGGTTTCATATTCAAATAATACAAAGCTTCTCCTGAGAAACATCTGTGAGCCAGACGACATGTGAGAGGAAAACTAAACCGGAACTTCTGCAGAGAAAACATCCGGCTGTGTGCAGCGGATTTACAGAACAGAAGAAAGTCCATCAAACTGGAGTAAATTCAGTTTCCTCCATGCTTTCTGGGTGCGTTTTCACAGGAAGTGCACCATGTGTCATTGTATTGGTTAAAACCTGTTGTCTTTCCTGCTTCGGTTCAACCCTGGTTCTACTAGAAGTGAAAGAAGTCCATTTGAAAGTGATGAACGAGATTTGCCCGTGTAATAACTTATTACACCAAAATTGTACTTAATATATATTTTTTTGGACCTTTTCCACGATTGGATATTTCATAATGACCAAAGTATTTCCATTTCAACACATGAAAATATAAAATGTGGTCCTCGAATGGGGTACAAATGAAATGAAATTGGAAATACATTTGACTATCTAGGCAAAAAATGTTATCCACAAATGTAATTTTCTTAAAATCCCAGCCATATGTATTGCATAGTTTAATAACGTGCCATATAAAAGATTAGATATGGCTAAATTAATGAAACCTACTACAATATTAAGTACAAAATAATTGTGATATAAGATATTTTAAAAATGTCCAAGCCCTACTTGACACCACCAAATCTGATGAATTTTCACATCACAAATGCCACAATAATTATTGAGGTAGCGCACGCAGCATCCCATACATGCTAGCAGCTGGAGTTTCTGAACACAGATGTTACTTCATGCTCTCTGATGCACGAAGTAACATCTGTTGCTTCGTTTTTTAACTGAGAAAACGTTGTAAATTAAACCTGAAACTGAAATATTACATAACGATGGCAGAAACCTGTGGACTCAGTCATACGCTTTGGGTGATTTTCAGAATAAATTTTCAGTTTGAAGCGTGTTTGGCTACACGATGTTGATGGATTATTTTCGCTGTTAGATCGTAAAACATTTTTTCGCACCGAGTTACGAAGCGTTTTATGTCTGCAGAGCCTCGTAAAGTCTTCCTGCTCGACATGTGACCCCTGACTCTCTCAGAGGAACTTCCTCCAATGTGCCTACACACACACACACACACACACACACACACACACACACACACACACACAGGCACTGTAAGGTAGTTTAATTAATAACAAAGCTACATATTTCATAATATTTTTGTGTGTTTTATATTCAAATATCTTTAATTTATGACAACTAGTGACATGTCAAGTTAATACAGTGGGGTACATACTTTTTGTAAATATAATTAGTTACCACTTAGCATCCTCTGATGCAGCTGTTAGAGACACACACATACCACAACAACATGGTCAAAGTATTTGGAAACCCTCTCATTATAAAACAGAGTGTACACACACACACACACACACACACACACACACACACACACACACACACACACACACACACACACACACACACACACACACACACAGATATTCCCCATGTGGCAGTGAACAGGAGGAATGTCCATCTGTATTTGTTCTTGTCAGGACTGGACGGCAGGTTTGTTTGTATGTTGGATGGAACAGGCCAGATGGACAAAGTGTCTGAAAGAGAGAGGACACACACACACACACACACACACACACACACACACACACACACACACACACACACACACACACACACACACACACACACACACACACACACACACCCCTGGTTACTGTTGCTTGTTTCTGTAGGTGCGTTGATAATCACCAAACATTTAGCATTAAAGATGACACATTATGCTCATGCTCAGGTTCAGGTGTGTGAGAGAAACTCCCTCTGGAGGGGACACAGGCATTTACATGCACTAAAACCTATAGAACACACTACAGGAAAGGGAAACGTTTGCAAAACAGTTTTGTATTTGCACATTGTCTTTTGACTTTACAAATCGTTTTTGCATTGTGGAAAGTATTTTACATGTACCAATTAAACATCCACACACAGATTGACAATCTATCAACACAAAAAATATTAAGACGTATTTACCTCCATTTAAACAACACACTGTACACCTGCTCAGCGCCAAATGATCGACAAAGACAGTTAGAAACTAGAGGATTAAATTGAAGAAATTGTACAGACCAAAAACAACGCTAAAAGAGAGAAGAGGACCTCATCATTTGACATCCTGCTTTCTGCAAATTTCCCAAAAAAGAACGACCAAAAAAGAAAGAATAACTGGTCCCTTAACCTTTACAATATAGTTGTCTTCTAAAACATTCAGCCTACCGTACACGTGTTTACAAAGACAGGTGATCTGAGAGCAGCTGCAGGTAAAGAAGAAGTTAAAAACATAGAATTAAACCATCTCTAAATCAGTAAATCACAGAATAACTTCAGAGAAAAAGCAGCTACTCTATGATAACCTAATCCTTCCATCGTCTTCCCCGAACCCCGCTTTGTTCCCGGACACAAACAACCTTTACCACCTGGGTTTTTATCTCCATTGTCCATCATTAGCATTCCTCCCATATTTCCTATGCTCCGTTAGCTTCTGACAATTAGCATTCTGCTCATATTTCTCCCAGCTCTCTGACAGGAGGAGTCCTCGCTGAGAGCTGCTGTCACCACCAGCAGACCAACAGCTGTCAACTAAAGAAGACGTTAGTGGAGAGGAAAATCATCTACGGCTCGAAAGAAAGTCTCATGGGTTCTCTCCACTCAACTTTATCTGACATTTTTCTTTGGAAACAACTTTTGTCTGTTATTCTTCTTTCTGTAAAGGTATAATATGTAGCATTTACTCACTGATGGGTCTAAAAACTGCTACTTTCGTTCGTATATTTATAGATGTGTAGTCTCCTATAATGGCGTTGTATCTCCGTTGAGCATGCGTCACCTTCGGAAGTTGCCATAAATTGACATTTAATCCAGTTTTTAAGCCACATTTTTACCTTAGACTTTTTACATATTGGTCCTTTTTAACTCTATAGTTTAACAGGAATAATTTAGTCCTGGGATGTCTGTAGGCTATTTTAAGTTTTGCTAATGTTAGCCTTTAGCTTTCAGCCAAGTCAGTGGTCAAGTTTCCACTGGGAAAACTCAGATGTTTTAACATGAAACATCTTTATTCAGTGTTTTTACAATATTAATTCATCAAGTCCTTTTGTGTTAGAGAGGATGTGACTTTTGTGGATAATTCAGCCTCAGGATCTTATGTTAAAGTGGACCTATCATGCTATTTTTAGGCAATAAAAAAAATTATATAAAATACATGTCTATGAAGTGTTTTGCTCAAAATACCAAACAGATCACCCATTCTAGCTCATATCCCTCTATTTCACTTCCTGTTTCTAAAGTGCTGATCTTATGTATAAAGCTTTAGAAAATTAAAAGATTGATAGAAATAAAAAAGGAGGGGTCTGAGCTGATGCGGGACCCGGCAGCTACTGTCTAAACTAAATGCTGCCGTGATGAAACGCCATATCATGGATTATCAAGGATTATCTCTGAAACAGTATGGAGCGCAAAGGCTTTCTCTCTTGCCGGTTATACCACAAGGTGAGTTCCTTTTTACTTCCTGCTTCTTCACACACATGCTCTCCAGTACAGGTTAGCTCTGAGTGTTAGCAATGCTAATGTAAACACCGACCATATTACGTCCAAACAGTCGGGCATTGTTTCTGATCGCAAAGTTTCTCATAGGGCCGTGGGTCCACATTTCAAATATCACGTCATATCGGACGCAAATCTGGATCAGCTCCGTTGTAGCCCCGTTTTTAGAGATTTGTGTACGGAGGAAACGAGAGAGGGTTTTATTTTCTGACGCTGCGTGAGTTCCCCGACACACCGGGGACACATAGTTATTTATAAAAGACATCAAAAAGTGCATTTTGCATGATAGGTCCCCTTTAATGAGAAACAAGCTGAGCTAGCGTTAGCCTTTAGCTCGTAGCCTTTCAGTCCACTGGAGAAGCTCTGATTTCTAACGTGAAACTGATAAAGTCAGTTTTCTTTTTACAGGTTTTAATAGGGGGAGAGTTTGTTTACAAAATGAGGCAACTTCTGAGGATATTTCAGCCTCCAGTAAAATCTTCCTACATGTCAGGATGTTAAGTTAACGGAGAAACAAGCTAAGCTACTGTTAGCGGCAGCTGCTATCTTTTATTTGTGTCTAATTAGTAATTCAGTCTTGCAGGTATTTGGTTGAATATCAAAGTCTTCGAGAAATGGAAATGTTTGACTTCATGGTGGCGCCAAGGTAAGGTCAGGGGATCACAAAGTAAGAGGGTATTATTTTATTAAGAAACGACATTTGATAACTGTAGACTGCTGACAACAATGAAGAAAGGACAAAATCAGCTGAACTTGGCCACGCCTGCTTCACATTTGGTCCCTTTGTCCCCTTAAGTCCCTTATCCTTTTCTATATTAATCCAATTAATTAAAGTGTCTGGCTGCAGAGAAACTCAACAAACCAATAAACCCGACACACCGCCCCTCTGTTTTACACTTTGTTCCTACTGTTCCTCTGATCTTTTGGAAGTTAACTTGTGATTAATTAGTTTGCGCAACCAAAAAGCTCTTTTGTTCCACACAAGTGAAGCGGGAGATAATCACACAAGCATGACAAGACCTCCCATGTGCTCGATAGAAAAGCCAAGTTTCATTTTCTCTCTTCATCCCTCGCATACTTCTCATTCTTCACATGGTTTCTCCTCAGCTCAGAGAGTGTGTGTGAGGAACTACTTTCTCCATAGATAGAGTAGATACAACTCATCACACAGGAGAAGCATCAGGTGGATTTAGTGACGCTGCTTCATTAGAAGATGACAGTGTTCACTTTACTCTTTAGTAAAAACTGAGAACCGCAGACACACATGAAGTTAATGATCTGAGACGAACTTGGCAACAATCCTGTGTATCTGTGTGTGTGTGTGTGTGTGTGTGTGTGTGTGTGTGTGTGTGTGTGTGTGTGTGTGTGTGTGTGTGTCTGTGTCTGTGTCTGTGTGTGTGTGTGCATGTGTGTGTCTGTGTGTGTGTGTGTGTGTGTGTGTGTGTGTGTGTGTGTGTGTGTGTGTGTGTGTGTGTGTGTGTGTGTGTGTGTGTGTGTGTGTGTGTCTGTGTCTGTGTCTGTGTGTGTGTGCATGTGTGTGTGTGTGTGCGTGCATGTGTGTCACATTTGTTTTAATTTTTTTATTATACAGTTTTCACTTCAATTTTTTTTTAAATTCCTTAATCTTTAATTTATATATTTTTCTACTTTGTAATTATCTTTTTTATAATTTTTTATTATTTTCCTTTTTTACCTTAAATCAATAGAAAGGCTATCGAATGGCTATTACATGTTCAAATGTACAATTTCTTCCGCTTTTACCACCTAATGAACACATAATCCAGTAATATAATATATACTGTATATATGCCCTACATAAGTGACAATATAACTTCTTAAAATGTGTAAACAACACATCAGTGTATATCAGTATGTAGTGTCCCTACTTTAAAGAGTCCTCCTCTCCTGCTGATGTTCAGGTGTATATCAGTATGTAGTGTCTCTACTTTAAAGAGTCCTCTCCTGCTG
>NW_011349347.1:0-1636 GCF_000735185.1 Notothenia coriiceps | reverse complement strand
GTTTGGTACCAATTCTCTTTTAATTAAAACCGATCCTTTCATTATAAAGATATCTCCCTCTTTCTCCCTCTTTAATCAGCAGATATCTCCCTCTTTAATCAGCAGATATCTCCCTCTTTAAACAGCCAATATCTCCCTCTGTCTCCAAAGATATCTCCCTCTTTCTCCCCCTTTAATCAGCCAATATCTCCCCCTTTAATCAGCAGATATCTCCCCTCTTTCTCCCCCTTTAATCAGCCAATATCTCCCCCTTTAATCAGCAGATATCTCCCTCTTTCTCCACAGATATCTCCCCCTTTAATCAGCCAATATCTCCCCCTTTAACAGCTGTTATCTCCCCTCTCTCCCCCTCATGCCGTGGGGATCCAGATGCTCTTCCACTGCACGGCGTTCCTCCCCATCTCCTCCAGTATGGAGGGGTGAGTCCAGTTTCTCCCCCTTTCTCCCCCTTTCTGCTGGATGGAGAGCAGCAGTGTTTTCAGAGGAGAGCTGCAGGAGTGCTGGAGGAACTGACATCCCTGAAGAGAACCGGAGAAACAGGGGGTTCATAATTAATCATTTTGAGTTTTGTTTTTTTGCATTTTTATATTTATATATTTTGTATTTTTACATTTTTGTAATTTTGTATTTTTGTATTTTGCATTTTGATATTTTGTATTTTTGCATTTTTGTATTTTTATAATTTGTATTTTTGTAAAAAAAAGTATAATGAAATACTAAATATATAAAAATAAATGAATAAAGAAACTAAAAATATAAAAAACAAATATATAAAATGTAATTATATGAATATATTACAAATATTAAAGAAAATACGTTAAAAAAAAAACTATAATATATACAAAAATGTAAATATAAAAGACTAAATTAAATGCATAAAAACTAAACCTGTAAAAAACGTAATGCATCAAAATTAAATATATTAAAACTGTTATCTAGTACGGACATAATTCCAAAGGTTTCTGGTTCTTCCTAAATCTATTCTAATATTATGAAATTGAGAACCGGAGAACCAGGGGGGTTAATCTGGGGATTGAAAGGATTAAATGTGTTTTAGTAAAAGTAGGAATAATATAGTCTTAGTAGAAGGAAAAGTCCTGGTTCAAATGTTTCGCTGAAGCTATTTAAACTGGCGATGATCGGTGAAGAATGATTAGACTCAGCATTCAATGGATAAATAAAACAAGATTTTATATGTACATATATAATATAAAAAATCTATATAAAAACGAAATACGTAAACAAAAAAAATCTATATTAATGTATAAAATATAAAAGTATAAAAATATTCAAACTTACAATATAAAAATGTAAAAATAAAACAAATAAAACAAATAAATTGAAAAAAATACAAATACAAATTATTTTTTAAATATACATACAAAGTCTAAATGCCCAAAAATATATATAAATATATTAATACTTGTATCTAGTGCGGACAGTTCATCCATCATGAATCCAACGTATCCAGCTCTCCACAAATATAAGAATAAAATAATATATGAAATTGCCTGTTTAAGTTTGTGTTTGTGTGTGTGTGTGTGTGTGTGTGTGTGTGTGTGTGTGTGTGTGTGTGTGTGTGTGTGTGTGTGTGTGTGTGTGTGTGCGTGTGTGCGTGTGTGCGTGTGCGCGTGTG
>NW_011349346.1:4730-11797 GCF_000735185.1 Notothenia coriiceps | reverse complement strand
TAAATACATTTGTTCCTGCTCAAGATTAGATTCAACTTTATTGTTATTGCACATATTACAGGTACTGAGACAACGAAATGCAGTTTAGCTTCCAACCAGGAGTGCAACAAGCAGTAAAGTGAAAAGTAATGTACACAATCTACAGAATAAAATATAGAATGAATTGAATGATGAATAAACAGTGAGGGGTATGAATATACACAGCAGCCTGTGAGCAGTATGAACAGTGTGTATGAATATACTAAGATAAATAAAGTATGAAAACGGTAAGCAGTGCAAGTATAGTATAAAATATATAGATTTTAATTTCATGATGATAATCATTGTGGATTAATGATGAAAAATGTGAATGGAAGTGGCGAGGTAAAACTGACACAAAACAACAACAAACTTTTGCCGAGCCAATTGGAGAGTTTCATCAGCAGCACGGGGTAAAAACCACCAATGAGCGCTCAGCTCGAGATACCAGCGAGTCGTTTCCCATCAAGCATTTCGCTTCCGCAGCCCGAGGAGAGGAACTGCGCCGCCTCGCCGCGCCTCGCTCTCAAGGCTGCGGGCGTCTTTGTCCCGCGAGATTTCAACGTCTCATGTGAGCGAGCCTCCAGAGCAAGTCGGACAAAAATGACTAACCATCATGCAACGCACGAGCAAGACGGTGATTGAACTTGCGCAGGTCTGCGCAGGTCTCGCGTGTCTCAAACAAGCCTAGTGACTAACAATCATGCAACGCACTAGCAAGACGTTGATCGCAACTGCGCAGGTCTCGCTTGTCTCAAACAAGCCTAGTGAAAACACATACTATACAGAGATGCTGTATGAGAAACCAATGTGATTTTTGAACATTGAACAATGTAAATCTATTCTAGTATACCTCAACAATGGAGTTATGATCAGTAGAAATGGCCATGTCATGGGACCTGTAATGCTCAAAAACAAACACAGCCAGATGGGGGCGTCGTTGCTCAAGTGATTAATCATAAGACAACAGAAATGTAGCTGACTTGCAATCATACACAAATAAAAGTAGAGGAATAACATGGTACAAAAAAAGTGCTGACGGCTGTTTTGCATTTCATTTTGGTATTTATTTTTATGAAAAATAAATTATTGGTAAGAGAACAACTTAATTTTGTAATGCAGTTAGTTTTCTTTGTGCATTATTGAGAGTGTATGTTATAAAAAAACAAGAATTGAAAGGCTGCAACGACAGATTGAAGTGCATTTATTAGATTACTCTAACGGTCCTGAATCATTAACCATCAATTAGGACTGAATGCAATCATCGCATTACAACATTGTGGCTAATTTAGTTTCCAGGTTGATTAAAGCTAGAGTTATGGGAGGGTTTGATGGAGGTGAAAAGTAATGTTTTTACAATTGGAAGACGGATTGTTTTACAAGCAGACGTTACATCTGTTCCTGCCACTCCCTGCTGGCTGAGAGCATGGGAACCTTCAACAGGCACTGAGAATACTTCATTTATCAATTTAAAGGGTAAAAGACCCATGCATGGATCTGCATTGTGTTTTAAAGGGGGGAGGATGGATGCTTAGCAGGGTTCCACACATCATCCAATCCAGTTGTAAGATTAAATAAACCCTGTATGATTCATCTTTAGGCACGGCAAGAGAATAAAAGCATCTGCCGCCCATCAGTATAATTATTATAATGTATTTATTGGGAAGCATGAGTAAAAAAACATTAGTCTTAAATAGAGAAGAGATGCTCTATGCCAGATTTGAGCTAAAGGCTATTTCCATCTGCTGTCACTGGGCAGGTACACACAACAACAAACATTAAAACATTTCATATCACACTAACTAACAACCGAACAGGTCAAAATACAGTCAAATGTATGTTGCCAACCACTGGTTGCCTAAAATCCATTTTTGTTGTACCATGGAAGAGAGTGTGAACGTCTGAGCAGGTTTTAAACTCAGCTGGATGCAGGTCCCAATGTCCTGTATGTTCTGAGGATGTAAATGCTTCCAATAAGAGTATCTCCTGAATCTGGCACTTCCTGTCTGCGGCTGGTGGCGCTCACTCTGCCAAACATGGTTTTGAGTTTCTCTCACTGTCTTGTCCTGCGTTGGCCCCCCAGGAATGGTTACCACCACTCTTTAATAAGCCATTTCACAGGGGTCAATTCCCCTTTCTCCACGGCGTCAGCTGGGGGGCCCCCTCACCTCTTCCTCACCCATGGCTCCCCCATTGGCATGTGTTCAGCCCGGCGTTGTTTACTTGACGGCACATTTAGAGGGGTTAGCATTTCACCAGGGCAGCTGTTGGCACCATGTGCCTCCCCCTCAGGCGGCTGGTCGACGGCACGCACGCCACTGCTTCACACACCCTCCAGCATCCCCCCCGAGGGACCCTCCCTCCCTTCTCTCACCCCTCGCTTGGCCTTGGTTAAAACCAGTAGCCTCAATCGGGTATCAAATACCAGTTTAATGTGAAGACACAGATGTGGCTTTAATTGAGTTTGTCAATAAATAATAAATAATACATAATGAAAACGACATTATTAATATATTAAGAAATAAATAATAAAACTATGAAATTATCAAATATAATATTCAGAAAACACTAGGGATTAAACATGTAAATAAAATAAAAACAGCTAAAAGTCCATAAAAACAACTAAAAGTCCATAAAAACAACCCAGCGTAGATGAAAAAAAGTAATAAAAAAAACAGATAAAAGACTACGGCCATAATAATGTTTTTTCTTTTAAACCAGAAGAGAGAGATAATATTTTAATTTCCTTTCAACATATCTTGAAAGTTATTAATATCCAGAGGTTGTTCCCCTGTTTAGGGGCATAAAACAGATGTCACTTTTTTAGCATCCCCCTCAGGGACCCTTCCTCCCTTCTCTCAACCCTCGCTCGGCCCTGGTTAAAACCAGTAGCCTCGATCGAAGATCAGATACCAGTTTAGTGTGAAGACACAGTTGTGGCTTTAATTGATGGCTCCGGGTTGCTTCTCTGCAGCCAATGGCGTTTGAGCGTTAAAAACTCAATTCAGTGTCAACAAGGAGTGTCCGCTTGCTGTATATAGTACACATGTGACATGAACAGACTTTATTCATAGCGCGACAGCTAATATCATGTCTGTCATTAGCCGGATTAAGAGCTCCTGTCGCTGCATTTTCCATGTCACCTCTCTTGATGAGTCCCCAGACAGCTGTAACGACCACCAGGACTCACGGAGATACACAATGTTTGGAGTTTTAGCTGTTTTTGTTTTCAGCCATGATAGCAGCACGGCTCTATGGAAGACAATGTCGGTCCGTCTATTGGTCCACAACTTTGGTCTTGACTGAAATATCTCAACATCTATTAAATGGACTGCAATAACATTTTGTTAAAACAATCATGGTCCTAAACTTGAAGTAAGCTTTTATGCGGTAAAGTTGTGTCGCTGAAAGCTGTTTGGCTTGCTAATGAAGAGGACAACTATCCTATTTGAAGACCAATATATAGCTTATATATAGACGCAACACTTAACATGTTGATTATACTGGCATTCTCTATGAACATCACATAGTAACAATAACTGTGAAATAAGATAGACAAAGTATATGATTCCTTAGCTCTCATACTGACATCGTTTTTGCCCACCTACACTACAAGAGCATAATATCATTTCTGTAATTCAGTAATGTTTTTCAGATTTGGTGCAACATTTACTGTAGTTCCTGAGCGTGCCTCTCCTCCAGCAGTCTGACATTACAGACATGTCTCCACAACTATTCCATCGATTGCAATTTGAAATTTGGTACAGATATCCATGATCCCCAGACAAAATGTCCTAATGGCATGTTGAGCCCCGAACATGCTAACATCCACATTAAGATGTGTTACCATTTAGTTCTGCAGCAAATCCTAAATGGGGCCATGACAAAAACTGGTTTTATATCCTAAAAATGCTATGGAAAGGTAGATCAACGCTTGCTTTCTAGTCTTCTTTGGCACAGGGTAAACTGGACCGTCCTTCACAAAAGGGAGGGACATAATGCAGTCTCATAATTCCTTGCAGCAGCACCAAAACAGAACCACGTCCAAAACTTTCAGCATCAGATAATTACATAGTTAAAGTGCAGTCAGATTAACCCTCACTCCTCATAAATTCTCCTTCACATCTTTCTTTGACGTCTTGATGTTTTAGCCATCAAGGAAAAGTGGTGAAAAAGGACCTAAATGGTTCTAGGTTTGGTATTTGATTGCAGCCTTAATCTTGTTTTTTGACAAATGTTTTTATTGGCATTAGACATTACATGCATGTAAAAGAAGAAGAAGACAAAAAAAACAAAAAAGTTACAATAATAAAAATAAATACTTAAGTTAATAACATACACAAATATGCATACAGTATACAGATGATGACAGTGAACAATAATTCCAAACAACATAAATGATTAACAATAATATAAGTGGACATGTGGAATTGTCTAAAGATTTACCATTAGGTAACAAAGCTGGTAAACAGGAAGCTTCATCACATCCAATCATATCTTGCCTGATTGACAAGGCCGAGCTAGTTCCTTTCCAAAAACGATTAGAATTCCCCCCATACTTGAAGGCTTCGGGCTCTCCCTTTATGGAATAATTCCTTTTCTCTAAGGCTAGACAGTGAGAGAGGTTTTTTAACAAGTGACTGGTTGAGGGGTTTTCTGTAGCGCAGCGAGGGGTGCTGCGGGACTGTCTGCGTGCATGCACATCTCTCCCAGATGAGCTGAACAGTTTTTTTGCATGATCCGAGAGCAGCAAGGCTGTGGAGACACAGAAGGTTTAGGAGCCCTGCCCTTTTGTTTTAGACAGGGCAGATGTGTGCAAATCCTTTAAAAGGGTGAATACACACAAGGCTCCTGGAGCTGATGGCATCCCTGGCCGTGTTCTCAGGGTGTGTGCAGTTCAGCTGGCAGAGGTGTTCACAGACATCTTCAACAGATCCCTGCTGCAGTCTGAAGTCCCCACATGCTTCAAACACTCCACCATCGTTCCTGTCCCCCAAAAAAACTAAATCCACCAGCCTCAACGACTACCGCACAGTAGCACTCACCTCCATCATCATGAAGTGCTTTGAGCGGTTATTCAAAACCTTCTTCATCACCTCCTCCCTCCCTGACTCTCTGGACCCCCTGCAGTTTGCCTACAGAGCTAACAGGTCCACAGACGACGCCATAGCCCCCCCCCCTCCACACTGCCCTCTCACACCTGGACCAGAGGAACACATATGTGAGAATGCTGTTCATTGACTACAGTTCAGCTTTCAATACCATTGTGCCCTCCAAGCTGGTCATCAAGCTCAGAGACCTTGGGCTCAACAGCGCCCTCTGTGACTGGATCCTGAACTTCCTGACGGGCAGACCCCAGGCAGTGCGGGTGGGAAACATCACATCCTCCACCCTGATCCTCAACACCGGAGCCCCTCAAGGCTGTGTGCTCAGCCCTCTCCTCTACTCCCTGTTCACTCACGACTGCGTGACCACACACAGCTCCAACACCATCGTGAAGTTTGCTGACGACACGACCGCCATCGGCCAGATCACCGACGGCGACGAGACGGCGTACAAAGAGTAGGTCGAAAACCTGACATCTTGGTGCCAGGATAACAACCTCCATCTCAACGTCAGCAAAACAAAGGATCTGATTGTGGATTACAGGAAGCAGCAGGGAGAGGGACACGCCCCCATCACCATCAATGGGACTACGGTGGAGAAAGTCAGCAGCTTCAGGTTCCTTGGGGTCCAGATCACTGAGGACCTGACATGGACTCTTCACACCACCACCATCTCCAAAACAGCTCGACAGCAGCTCTTCTTCCTCTGCAGGCTGAGGAGGTTGAACATGGACTCCAGGATACTCTGCAACTTCTACAGGGGCACCATAGAGAGGATCCTGACTGGCTGCATCACGGCCTTACCAGAATGATTTCTCTCCTTGTTAGTTATAAATTTACTATTTTAATGTAAAAAACCCATAGGAAAACAACTTGACAGACCAATTTTAATTAGCTTCGTAGTCTGTTTTTTTCGAAAACTTTTAATTATAATATAAAACAAATCCAGTTTCTAAATATAAACATTGGACTTCTCAGTTACGGAGGCGTCGGTCGGTACTTGGAGTGACGATCTTCCGAATATATCTGTAGATTCAAAAGACACGGGTTTGGTGAAAACATGTATATCTTTGCGGTGACGGGAGCCCGGTTACCAGGGTTGGGATTTACTATTCGCCCAACATCGATACCTGCCTACCTACTATGTTTACTGGACAGTTGGATGACGATTGTCCGAGAAAATAATACGTCCAATTGAAAGGAGGGGAAAGACTTTCACTGGGTTGTCTCGATTCAAACGGCTACTTTAAGATCCAAGTGTCCGAAGAGGTTGTCACGGTGTGTTTATTGTGTCTATTTGTCTTTTCTATATCCACGTTCATTATCATTTTACTATTTATGTCTTTCTTTTTATAGATTTTTTCACTTTATCACTTTCACTCACGTTATTCCTCAGATATACGTTCAATAACCTAATACTATATACATCTATTTATCTATTTATTACTGATTCATTCGTCTACTTACTAGCTACCCTACACAAGTTGTTAAGTCCACAATTTGTCTACCAAAAAAGTCGTCAAGCACAAATCGTGCAGAATACCGGACACCACACTTTGACAGACGACTTAGACCACCAAAATGGGCCCACGACCGCAATCACGGACGGTCTGCCGTCGTCCTATCTTGTACAAACACCGACCCCACTATCCCCGAAAATATTAGGCCTCCCTAAGAAGGACTCGGCGACCCTCAATTTCCAGGAGGTACCTGCCGTCGAGAAATGGAGACATTTCGGAATGCTAAATTCCCGCGACGTCCGACGGCATGGTCGGCACTACGTCGGTCAGTCCCTACGAGAGCACGGTGGACATCTTCAAGTCCTTAGGAGAGATACCACGTGGACATCTCCCAGTCCTAAGGAGAGAATACCACGTGAACATCTTCCAGTCCTAGGGAGAGATACCACCTCGGACATCTTCCAGTCCTTACGAGAGATACCAC
>NW_011349346.1:0-3777 GCF_000735185.1 Notothenia coriiceps | reverse complement strand
GTTTTTTACTGTTCACAAAAACCTAGGGCGATCTGGAGTCAGGTTTCTTTCAATATGTCCTTTAGTAAATTAAGCCTTGGTATCTTTCTCACTTTGGTTTGTTTGTTTGTAGCCTTTATTTATCCAGGTAAAATACCCATTGAGATCAACGATCTCTTTTACTAAGGAATACAACAGAAAACAAAAGGACACATACAACATAATGACAGGGGTACGAATTTACAAACCTATTCACAAGACAGGTACCAGGAGTATCAAATATCATTTCATCCAGCTGTGCTTTAAAATGATGCAGGGGAACCAAAATGCTCATTTTCAAAATGTTTTGCAGAGTGTTCCAAGCTAGAGGAGCTGCACACATAAAAGCGTTAGTGCCTAAAACAGTCCTAGCACTTGGTACATGTAATAAAAACACATTCTGGGATCTTAGACAATAGCTACTTGCAACTCTCTGTGATATCAGTGAGCAGATGTAAGGTGGTAGTTTACCCAGCATGGCTTTATAAATGAACATGTACCAGTGACTGAGCCTCCGTATAGTAAGTGAAAGCAGACCTGCCCTGGCATATAGGGTACAGTGATGAGTAACTGCTTTACAGTTTGTAACAAATCTCAGCGCATTGTGATAGGCGGCATCTAACTCGATCGGGTGATGGGCAGGTGCATTCATATAGATCACATCACCATAGTCCAGCACAGGTCAAAAGGTCACAGAGCCTTTTCCTGGCCTCAAGTGAGAAACAGGACTTGTTTCTGAAAAAGAAACCTAGCTTCACCCTTAGCTTTCTAAGCAGATTATTGACCTGAAGTTTAAAAGAGAGACAATCATCAAGCCAGATACCAAGGTGTTTATAACAGGTAACCACTTTCACAAGAGTAAAAAGTAGTTTTTAGTTATCTGAAATGTATTGGTCTCGCTTGAAAAAGAGATCGATGATCTCAATGGGATTCACCTGGTTAAATAAAGGTTTGAAATGAAATGAAATTGGGGTAGTTGCATACATGGAAAAACATAAGTAGCTGTTTATCTTTTTGTTGTTGTTTTAATCTCTTTGTATAGTATTTTTATTTTCCTCGCACAGTTCTTGAGTAAATGTACCTACTGTACACTGTAAAAATTAAACGTTGACTTTAATTAAATGCATTATGTCAACAGGTTCCACATAACTGTATTAGGTTAGTTGAAAGCAATAATATTAAGTTGAACCTATTGTTTTTTATTTAAACGTAATACTATTGCTTCAACCAACCCTAATACAGTTATGTGTTATCTGTTCACATAATATATGTATTTAAGTCAACGTGTCAAATTTGCTTTAGTGTAGTTACATGCCATCACTGGAGTACTCAGAGACATATTAGTGTTTATGCGTGTAAGTGTATCTCTGTCTCCATCTCTGTCACTTATTGTAGTCAACTTAAATCACCTTGTATTAACCTTTCTTCTTTCTGTGGTGTCTTTTCCTCTCTTTGAAGTAGCTTTATGTCTCTTTGTTGTCATTGTGTGTCTCGTTGTCATGATTAATTGTTTCCTTGTCTTATTATTTTTGTCATTGCTTGAGTCTCTTCGTAGTACTTTTTGTGTCTCTTTCCTGTAGTTGTTGTCTCTTTGAAAGCTCTACTTAAGCACAGATTTTTTGTAAAGTCACATTCCTACACTAGCGGTTCGCAGAGAAATATTAATATCTACATATGTGTGGAAGTGTATCTCTGTGATTGGCAGATGGCTGTGTTTTCAGAGGGACAGGGGAGATTGTGAATGCTGGTAATCTCACCCCACCCCGCCCGGAGAGTAGAGTGAGTCTTTGGGAGAGCGGTTTAGGGAAGCAAGGTCAGGGTGACAGTTGTCGGACCCTCATCCATACCATTTGGATGGAAAGTGATACCTCAGACAGCTGAGGCAGCTTCTGTCACTCTCAGGGTTAATTTGGAGCGTCTTAACATTCACTTTGCTCCGGACGGGTTTGTAATGAACGTGGAACTGGGGGGTAAATGGAAATCTCAGCATGTGTGTCCCCCCCTCTCACACACACATACAGTACAACAAATAACAGTGAACATCTCGAGGTCGTGGAGCAGATTCTTCAGGTTGTTTTTTAACCGCAGTGCCCATAACTCTTTCAATCATATTTACTGTGGAAATGCCCGTCACCATACATCATACCCTAACCCCCCCGCACCCCACAAACACACTCCCAGGGGACCCAGAGCCTCTCTGTGAATGTTTTCCCTCTTCCTTACAGTCAGGCTGCATATCAGGAGGTCCCTAAAATAAACATGGGGGAAATGGGATGAGGCTCTCTCTGAACACATTATATGTAATGTGTACATGAGACCCAATGAGCTGCACACGGCCTGATGTGACATTATTTTGTTGTTGTTTTTATTTACTTTGTAATCCTTTTCTTGTAATTTTCTTGTCCATTATTGTCCTTAAAGTATTGTCTTTTTGTGTCTGTTGTTTTGTGGCACTTGGTTTGGTCTTTTGTAGTCATTTTGTATCTCTTTGTGGTTGTTCTTTTGTCTCTTGAAGCTGTTTTGCACATTGTGTCTCATGCAGTAATTGTATGTGTCATTGTCTGTTTCAAGTGTAACTTCTATTTATTTTATTTTATAAAGCACTTATTAAGTTAATTCAGGCCTTGTAACTAATTCACCACCACTTACAATGATATGCCTTGCTTGAAATGAATATGTCTGCACCTTCCTGGTTGTTCTGAGTTTGAATATTTAGGGTTTTTGCACTTATTGTAAGTCGCCTTGGATAAAAGCGTCAGCCAAATGAAATGTAATTGTTGTCATTTAGAGTTGCTATATGTGACTTTGTAGTCATGTTGTAGTTATTTTGTGGTCCCATTGTCTCTGATGAGTCAATAGTAATTGAGCATCTCTTTGATTCATTTCAAATCGTGTTGCTCTTTTAACCGCAGTAGTCACTTTGCATGTATTTATGATAATTGTATGTGTTCCTTTGTGACATTTTGTGGACAAGGCCAGGGGCGTATGACATTAGGGGCCCTGGGCCCTCGCCCTGTAGATTCAAGGAGGTGCGAAGGGGATGGATTGAACAGCAGCTTGATAATAGACTACACATACCATTTAGTGTACAGTATATACACTGTTCCCCTGAACAGGAAGTTATCTTTCTAACTAGCGTCACATGTTACATGTTCCGCAGTTTGAAGGACTGAACAAAAAGGGATGTTGGTGTGTTGGTTATCGCCTGACTTGTCCTCCGGTGATACTCAACTAAGTTGACCTTTTTGGTGTAAGGGAAACTCCACTTTTGCAACATCAAAACATCTATACATGATCCTGATGTCAGCATGGTTTGAGCTGAAGGCCACGAGATGCAAAAAGTCCTGGTGTGTGTAAAAGAGTTAGCTTATCAAACATCTTCTGCTCGAGGCTAAGAGCTCCAAGCCACATCAGCTGCTACTAATATAGCACATGGTCCAACAAACTGTATTGTGTGGGTAACTGATGCATCAATTTTGATACTCTTTTTGATCAAGAAAGTATCAAGAGTCCAACAAAATCAGTCACTGGAGGACTCCTGAGGCCTTTACGACGAAGCCGGATTTTCGCTTAGCGGGCTCGGGGTTTCCGGTCCTACGACGCTGTTTCTCTTCTTAGCGGGGTAGATCTCCACGGTAACTTATGCTGAACGGCTAGCCTGCTCCGGAGCAGGTTAGGTTCCAGGATAAGAGATCAACTCAGTGAAAGCACTGCCTGCTGACCAATCAGAGCTCAGTGTGCGGAGTTTAAAGCTATCAA
>NW_011349345.1:0-17040 GCF_000735185.1 Notothenia coriiceps | reverse complement strand
CACCAAAGTAAGGGGGAGGGGGGGGAAAACAAAGACAATAGGAGGGTTAAATGAAAGAAGCTCCTTGAGCCCTCTCTGCGAGTTACTGTGAAGGCAGGAGCTGATTGGTGGTCCTGCTGTACATTCACAGAGGGCTGTACAGTAACTCAACGAGAGAGTAATGTCCGATGACAGTACAATTGACCAATCATATCTTCCCTCTAAATGGGTGGGCTTTATTTTCGCGTACTTTATGACAAGTTCCGCCCGCTGTGAAGTCTATGCAAGTGGTGCAGTGACGTGTTCTAAAACCCGGAAGAAAACTGCTGGTTCCCTCAACAGAAAGCAGTGGGATTTCTCCATAGGGGTTTTGGAAAACAGCTCGAAATAAGGTCTGTGGAAAACGGACCTGTTTGATAAATGCACGTTTTGTTCAGCCGGATAATATCCACATGTCTACCCTACTTTTATAATTTTCGAATCATAAATCTAATCGATAGATTTATGATCGATAGATTTATGATTAGCATAAGTTCGTTCATGATGGCTCACTTCAGTGATAGTGATGACATCGTTGCAAAATTATTAACCGAGTCATTTTCAAGATTTAGTTACGGTACGTCCACACAGCAGCTTTGGAAAAAGCTTGCCGGCGAGCGTGTCTGAAACTCGACCAACAACCAATCACATGAATCTCCCGCCCCTGACACACAAGCGGTTTGATTGGCTAGCGCTTGTACTGTCAGATTTGCATAAACAGGATTTAATTGGCTGATGCTTCCACCTCAGCTTCAAAAGTTGAACATTGCTCAACTTTTGAAGCCTGAGATGCCTGGAAATCTCCGCTTTGCATCCCACAATGCAGTTCGGCGAAAAGTGAGGCAAAGTGACGTCACCCCATTCAAAGTGAAGCGTTGGAAGATTTAACGCTGCTGTGTGGACGTACCGTTACAATGATAAATTGGAGTGGCAAAGGATCAGCTGCATGAGCCCGCCATCGGGTCAGGGGTATAAAAGTCACGGCTCGCCACTGGTCAATTTTCTCCCTTTCCAACTTTCAGCATCTCAGGAGCTTTGTTGCTCTTTGGTAATGCTCAAGGTTGCAACGCTCCCCTCTGTTAAACCCGTTTACTTATTTTGACAGCTTTATTATAGCTTTCCTCTCATTTGCATATGTAATCAGTCCATACTTTCAGAACCTGTTAGGATTCAAGGTGGCAGCCACTAATTGGAAAGGGGAAGGCAATAAAGCCCCCTTTGAGCTTGCGTTTCCAACTTCTCTCTTTGTGCGTGGGACTAATAAAGTGCGGTCTCCTGCAGCTTGGGACAGATTAACTTGTTTAGTTTTTTTTGGCCTCAGATGAAACATGTGAAGCGGGTTAATTGCCTTGGCCCAGCTGGTAATGGCAGAGAAATCGTCTGAGGCAGATAATCTTTTCAAATCCGCGGCTCTTCCACACAATGCTGACTTCAACAGCCAGGAGAGGCGGAGTCAGAAAGCAGCTCCACAGCAGTGTTGACTGGCCGTGTTTACAACAGCGATATTTACCTGAGTGAAGCTGCAGAGGAAGAGAAAGCCCATTTTCCAAGTGATCCGTGCTGCTCAAACAGTGTCTGGATACACACACACATTCACAGCTTTGTCATTTTCCTGCAATTACATAGCGATGCTGGCCTGAGCACACACACGTTTGCTCTGCAGACCACGAGTGCACGGCTCATTGTGACTCCTGCGGTTGCATAAATGGAAATTTTAATGAAGTGAGCGCCGCAGTGGTTGTCTCCTCGCCCTTCCTGCTTTCGGGAGAATGGCATTTTATACACAAAAACGGACCAGTGATTTCATTAGAGATACAGAAGAAGTAGAAGGAAAAAAACTCCAGACAGGCTCTCCCGTAATAACTTCAGCCCTCCGTGTGCCAAAGGGAGACGGGGAACACACTCATTGACCTCATTCATTCATGCTCATCTTTCACACACTTCTCGTTCACTGCTTCTTTGTTCTGAATGTGGCGCATAGGGGAAGGACAGGGAAGCCTACCTTAAAGGGCAGGAGCTCCAACAAGCCGTTTAGGACAGAGAGTGAATACACATACTATACAGAGATGCTGTATGAGAAACCAATGTGAGTTTGGAAAATTGCACAATATACATTTATTTTAGTAGACCTCAACAATGGAATTATGATCAGTAGAAATGACCATGACATGGGACCTTTTAATTAATTTAGTCAAGAAGAGTCAACTTTCTTTGTGTACTTTAAAGGTGGGGTAGGTAAGTTTGAGAAACCGGCTCGAGATACACTTTTTGTTATATTCCATGGAATGCTCTTAACATCCCGATAGCAATGAATATCTGAAGTGCTTTGACAATAAATCCATTTTTTTACTTGAAGCAACCTCTTTACTAATACACACAGGCATTCTCATCATATGTTCATATTGCATAGATTACAGTGGCTTTAACTATTGTCAAAATCAAATACTTTGCATTATTGCTGATCACTTTTAAATGCATGCGTTCTATATCTTAGATCTGTGGACTGACGGCTGCAGGGTGGTGTGTCACTGGAAGTAGTTTTTCTCCTCTTGAGAAAAACAACTTTTTGATTTGGCTCACCAACTTTTCACCAGACACGTCTCTCTTTTTTTAAAGCTGAGCAGGTAGCATATAACACTGTTATGTGGAGGCTGTGTTTTGGAAACTGAATATAGTTTAATTGCTACAGTTGGTAAGAAGTGTGTTTATTTATTTTAATTATTTCACGAAATCCTACTTTAGTCCTGATACCTGAACAACCAACAGGCAGACAAAACAGGATGAAAACGAGCAGATTATTATTAAGTAACATGAGGAGCTAAGGGAAGCTAGATTTAAAAACACAGGCAGATTAAACATACACACAAACACACACACACACACACACACACACACACAGATATACACAAACCATACTAACAGCTCCAATTCTATTGAGCCTCGCTTCGTAATGAGCATCTAACAGCAATTTAAGGCCATGGCACTGACATCCATATTGATCTAGGTGGACAGGGCATGAAAAACACCCACAAATCAGTGCAAAAGTGTTAAATTGCCTCTCATCGGATAAATCAGCACTGTGGAATGTCCATAAGTCCATGTCTTCTCCATTGCATCTCAGCAATTTTCTATGTTTTAATAATGTACCTCAAACTGATTTATTTCCCCCCTGTTTCCTGTCAGGGACTGCTACATTTATTTAGGATATGCACACAACTGTATGCCCCATTTTAGAACAGATAATAGGTAATTTTAACTCGTCAAGAATGAAGATGAAGCAGAAATATAATAGCGATAAAGGCCAGTTTTAAAGTGTTAACGCTACAGCATATTTTTACACTGGTCCCACTTAAACAACTATGGTCATTATTTATAATATAATTATAATATAATGCTTATAATCTATATATAATGAATGTACTTTTGCACTCAACATGACAACCACATTTTATTTGGGTATTTGTCTTGTACAACTTATATATAAAAGGCTTGTGATTATTTGGCCTATACCTTTTGGTTATTTCTGGTATCTACATACCAAAACAGCATTTTTGGTTTTGTATGTATGCAGTTGACATCTCTCAACGTATCTTATCCATGAGACCAAACCAACTTTTTAAAAAAAAAGGGAAAAAACAAGAATTGTATTTAAACCAAAACACTTTACCACCCTAGTCTCTGTGTTGTTTGAGGCTTCACAGAGCAATTTGTAAGCACTGGTATGCAGTGTGAGTTTCCATCAGGTTACATCAATTCTGCATTTTCCACATTTTGCAAACATCTTACTTCTTGCTACCATCTGGAGCTGCCAGTGTTCAAAGCGGCTTAGTGCAGATTTACAGGAAGTCATGAGTGATGAGCTGAGAAACTATAGCATTTAATTGAGTAAAAGGTATCTGCAGGTAAACCAACTCAAACATGATATAATATTTAAATAATTGTAATGCATAATGTTTTCTAGATGTACAGTATGAACTGCATTGCTGTTTCCCCATCAAAGAACTCTCAGCTATTCATTTCACACACACCTGCTCGAGTGAAAGCATAGTTAAACCTAGAGAAAGATTCTAAATGATGAATAAGATGACTGCTAAAACACCTCCTTGCTGTAATAGAACTTGTGCATAGCATGTCTAAACTGACCGAGGAGGAGAGAAAGGTGGATGTCAGAAGACAAATGTATGACGAGCTAAAAGCAATGGAGATGGAGCGAAGGCAAAGAGTTGCTATTAAGACCTTTGCAAAATGGGAGAGGGACTGAGAGGAAACTGTAAAAGTGGCAGAAATTCTCAAGAAAGAAATAATGGAGAAGGACAGGAGGAGGACGCCCCTGAGAGGAGAAAGCAAGATCAACTGAAGCAAGAGAGACTTCAGTGGCGAAAGGTTATGATGGAGGAGGTTGCAAGCCAAGCCCCACTTCCAATTTAATTGCTCTAAACAAAGGGCAAGAGAAGAGGCGGGAGCAGGCTGACAGCCTGACCTCTGACCTGAAGTCACCTGACATAAAAAAAAAAGAAAATTCTGTACAACAAATGGGTTGTAGTGAAAGAAATGGACAGTGCTGGGCCGGTCAGAGATAACTCCACCTATCTCCTCTTTGCTGCAAAATCAAACGGTCATATTCTTCTACTTTGGCATGTATTTAACTTCAAACAGGGACTTGAATCTAAATAAAGATCCCACGCTGTATTTTCAAATATACCTTTGAATATTAATTCATGATATGACGATAAGGATGCACTCATATAAACACTAATTGACCCTCCGTCTAATCTGAATGAAGTGTTCTCCATGACCATGATATATAAACATTATCTCTTATTCAGACATGTTGGAATAAAACATCTCATATACAAGTATGTGCTCTTTCTGGTAATGCTCTGAATGTAAATTCTGTGACACATTACTGCGTCTGGTAGCATTAAACCTCCAAACACAGAGCTTCTCTATTTCTCTGCAGGAGTTTTCTCTTCACCTGAAGCAAAGCTCATTTCACTGGAAAATTGGCTCTACCACTCAGCTCCCCACTCCCCCATTCTCTCAGCCTGCCTCACTAAATTCAGCCGTTATTGTAGTGCCTTAAGCACTAATCCAATTAGCTATAGGAAGCAAATGGAGCCATCTCTCATTTTAGCTTGTCACCTGCGCAGGGGTCAGTAGAGGGAGGGTGCAACATGTTTTATAGGGATTGGGACTCGAGGGAATACCTGGCATGCTAATTTGTCAAGCCTACACACGAGGAGTTTTGACATTAAAGTGAACCATCGGAAAATGATTCAGCAGTTGAATATGAGAGGAGTGAAAAAGGAAATCCCAAAAATCTAATTTTCTTTTTCCCCCCCAACACATTTGCTCATAACTGAAATGTTCTGGTCGCCCTTCAACACTTCACTGCTTGATGATTAAACGTCAACATTTCACTCATCTGACTTGTTTGACCCTCATATGAGGCCTCAGGTGGATGTTCAGATTCTTGGCCCTGCGCAGATCTATTAAGCACTGTAAACATATCCTCAACTACAAAGCATTTGCCCCAGGTCGCCCTTGGCAGTCAGACATTCCTGCAGAAGCCATATTTCTTAGAGTGCTTCACTTAATGCCAGATGGTGTCAGTGCTCACAATGCCTGAAAACAGTGTGGGTGGTGATTCCAGAATGTACCTGCAGCGATGATTTTAAAAAACGAGTAAATGGATGGGCTGACTACCATTTTACAGTTGAGGAGCACACTGAAAAACAACTTTTTTAGGTCAATAAATGAAGGTTAAATAAAAAAAGAAAGTGTTTTTAATGGGTGTCACACTCGAGCAGTCTAACTAATCTTCAAATGTCAGTTTATTTTAGGTTATCCTCTCACTTTGATTACAACATTGAAATGAATATTGGGCCAGTGCATACACGATTTTTCTTCTTCGTTAAAAATGAAACAGTTGAAAAGATGTTTGATTTTTTTTTTTACACCAAACAGAAAACACATAAAAGAAACTGCCAAGGTTACACAGATGGAAATTATATTAAAGCCACAAGCTTGTACAGGATGCTGCTGCAGCGTCCACTGCAGAAAGATGAATCAAACACCACTCTCCAAAAGAGATTCAATTGTCATTGTTTCTATAATAAAAATCCCAACTTTACAGCAAAAATAAATATGTTTACATGCTGGAAAAAATAAGTGTTTTGGAATTTATCTCTATAGCAAAATGCCCCATTCATGATGTATGGGATGTTTATTTTTGTAGAACACACCTGTAAAAATACATTACAGCTTCAGGTTAAGGGCATGGCAGCTTCGACCCCACACATTTACTTGACCTCCATCAGTGATCCACTCATAGGAAAACGTTTTTAATTTAAGATATTGTAGATAACATTTTTGAATGCTTGTAAAAACCTATTCTTCGACGGAGGAAGTGTGCTCAAAACACCTTTTTATTTTGGTCTTTGCATATGTTCCCTGCCAAAATTGCAGTTTAGCCTTGGCTTTGTTATTCATGTTGAAATTGGCAGACAAATTACTGACTAAACTTGAAATAGAAATACAAACGGGACTTTGACAAATGTTTGGATTTCAGTTAGTATCAGGTGAAGACAATATGGGCTTCGTTCATCTTGAGGCAGGCTACATTCTTTGTACAGAAGTAACATATTCAGAAGACATCAGTACCATGTTTTCCATTTAGAAACGTTTTTGGCAAAGGCTGTCGGATCTTCTTAGGAAAAGACTCTGGCCTTTATACCCCTGCAACGCTTTAAAACACCTCAACTCTGCAGGAATTGAAAATGGACTGAGCCCCATTGTGGGTGACAAAAGAGATGTATTTATATAAAAAGCATGAAGGGCTGGTGAGAAATTTGTAGCTTTGTCCCATTGTGACTGTCCTCATATAGCACTGGCAGACCTTGCCTGTAGTGTTGCCTGGCTTTTTGACACCCTGGTGCCCTATTATGATGACAGTCATATATTTTTGCCAGTTTTTTTAACAGTACATAGCTTGTGGTAGATTGGAACATGATGAAACAGACGCACATGCTGCTGGTGTGTCAGTTTTTTATTATACACCGGTACATGACTGTAAGGTGCCATGAAAAGGTCAGGTCATCCTTCCAGACTTCCTCTAGCATGTTTTAAAGCTTACACTACTCAGAAAAGCACCATGAAAGTGTGTCTTCCATTAGTGCGATATGTTCAGGGTTTGGTTTCCATTATATTTACAAATGTAGAATGACTACAAATGTAAATGTAAATGTCTGAAGTTATTGGTGTTGGCTTTTCATGGTGAGAATTAATGGGAAGAGGAGAAAATAAGAAGACTGACTAATCACAAGCCGTCAAACCTATTTTAGAACCACCTTTCTCAAAAGGCAGCAGATGTTACTGTGGAGTTCCTTCATCAAAAAAGGAGGCAATTTGTTTGCAGATCACAAATTCAACTGTAGTGCATGTGTCAGACTTCAAAACGAATGCTTTCACTTCAGAGAAAGCGTTTGAATGCTTTCTCTTTTATTCTGTGACATTTTTCTGTTATGTCAAGGAGAGAATGTGCCCACCAGCTGTATGCAGGACAAACGCCAATCTCCACGGTGCTGATGTCTCTGGAGAGAGTGGGGGGGGGGGATGAAACACAGAAGACTAATTGAGACCAAGTCCACCCCCTGCCTGCGAGTTGCAATTCTCTTGGCTGAAGACACTTACTGTGGTAATTACCAGTCTCTCAAGATCATGTGCAATCACAGGTTGGATCCTGACATTAAAAGAGAATCTCACCATATTTGGCTCACTAAGGCTTCCTTGTAGAAATCCTGCTGTTTCCCCATCACTCATGTGGGCCCTGCTTTAACTTACCATAGAATGAATTCAAAACCAAAACTTCAAAATACTGCTTAATGTTTTAAAAGCAGAAACATCTAGCATCTGTTACATCGTCTTTCTTGCACGAACGACACAGTATGCACAAAGAAATGTCTCTCAATATTTGATGGCTGTCTCACAGAGTATGAATCTTGCAGCAGAAGGTATACTGTCCAAGTCAGCAGGTGCTAAATTATTTAGAAGGAGTTGAATGGTAGTGTGACAATGATTTTAAAGGATGGCTAAATCATGCTGGCATAATAAGTGCCCCTGTCATATTTGCACCATACATTTTCTTAGTCTTCCCGGTGCCTTTAACCCAAGTTTCACCCTTTATTCATAATGAAAAAAAAGGTTTATTAACTGTTTATTTAGCAACCTATAACTAAAGACTTAGAAGTGGGATTATCACAGTAGCAGCCTTACATGAATAACGGCCTAAGAATGATTATGAGGTTTGTATACAGTGAGGCAGAGCTCTGGGGGGGNGGGGGGGGGGGAGGGGATATAGATCCCTCAAGCTCTCCAAACAGTCACTCGTGCTTTGCAGAGCACATTATTCTGGGATTTTCACTGATGCTTGTGGTTTGTAAGGCAAGCTTACTCACTGTAGAGTGTGTAACAATACGAATTAATGTCAAAGCTAAATATCGATGGAGAAATGCTGACACCCTTTCTTTTGGCAAATTAAATATTGATCTCCAAGTTTGATCAAACCTGTCAAAATGTTACCAGTCGTACGGACGCAACATGATGGATTGGCCAAAAAGGATTTGTTCCCATAAAAAAAGTCACAAAAGCAATAGTTGTACAATAAGAAATACATTGATCTTAGCATCAAATATACTACAATTTATTTTGAAATGTATATTTTATAACCTACTCAAGTATTATGGTATCCATTTCACTGAACAATTTGCTTTACAAAGTCATATACATAAGAACATGAAGAGTGTTAAGTACACACATGATGGACAAAAGATAAAGGAAACTCATTTTGTTTTGGCATGGTAAGATTATTCTGATACTGAGAATTTCCGCTTACAAACTATTTGCGTCTAACTCTGAGAATGTATTTGTCAGTGGCTTTCAACATAACTGCATTTCGACAAGAGATAAGACTTAAAAAATGATGTATATCCCAGTTGTTTTAAAAGCCCCTTGAGAATAATTATCTCTAAAAAGAAGCTTAAAAGTATGTTTTTCCTCGATTCAAAGAAAAAAAAGTGATCGAGTTTCAGTCATAAAGCCTCAGCCAGATGTCTAAAAACTAAATAAATAAACTTTGACAACACAGATGTTGTAAGCTCTGAAGAATATCACTGAGGGAACTCTCAGAAGCAGCTTGGTTATTGCTAACTTTGATTAGCTTGTGGACAGTGTTGTAGATTCTAGCAGGGAAAATGGTTTTAAATAAATTAGTCACTTCAATGAACAGCTCAACTCTGGCTACATTACAAGTTGCACTGACAAATGGGAACTCTTAATGAATGGCTGAGCATGTGCAGGATGTAAGACAAGGGCTGGGGATTGCTTGTCTCTTTAGATATGCCGGTGGAAAGTTTCATTTGAAGTATTACTACGGATAACAGCAATGGGCCATGGCAAAACCAAAAGTATGACAAAAGGAATAGCAGCAGGAGGCCTTTTACATGCAGATACTGTTACGTTTGACCTCCGTCTCGCATTAGGAGACTGTAATGACTGCTGGCATGAGCAACACCATGATTTAGCAGCCAAGTTTCTCTAAAAACAAACAGTTGGAGGCAGTGTTGGAGTTCCAGCAGGGACACCAGTGAGGGCAGAGGGATCGTCTAGCTGGTGGGAATTCAAGTAAAACACTGCAGGCTCAGGGGGCTGTCCTTCAGTGGCCCAAGTTCTGGGAAAAAAGCAACAAGTCATCAGTCGTAAGTTCCAAACAGGCCAAAAATAAGCATTTTGACTTGGAAACTAGTTGGTAAAGATAAGGGGGGGGTCTTATTGGTTTAAAAAACCTTAAAAATCGGCCCTATTGTACATTAGGCCGATTTCTTAAACACCTGCGCTTATATTGGCAAGAGCTCAAACACATTATACTTAAAAAAGGACTCCAAAGCAGACACTGATTCAGGTAAAGTTTTAAAGGTATTTCATGAAAAATCCAAACTAAAAAGGTAGCCAGTGATGGCTAGGAAGCTAGCTGGTTAGCAGAGAGTTGTCCACTGGAGTTCACACAAAACAGTGGAGATCTGGGAGTCAAGGCTCTAAGCAACAGAGAGGCTCTCTAGTTCATTCAACTTCATGGAAATCATCTGGCAGAGAAGTGGAGTGAGGACTGGGCTTTAATGGGGCCGGTTGATTGGTTGAGTGGTTGATTGGGAACAGGTGTGCTCGCCACGCCCCCTGCCTGAGAGAGAGAGCATGCACCAAAGAACAAAAAATACACAAAAATAACAGAAACATTGAAACATAATATGTCCTGTTTAATACAAGAAAATGGGATGAAAGCCAAAATATCTGTTGTTTACACCCACATCAAATAAGTAAGCACTGTATCATGCATTCAGCTCTGCATCGTCATTCTCCTCTCTTTCTTTCTCAGCTGTCTAAAACGCCAACACCTCAGAGATAAATAACCTTTCAGTTTAAGAAATATTTCTAGGCTAAAGACAAACATATGACTTGACTCTCATTCTCAGAACGCCATGCTTGAGGGGCTCGGGCTGGCTACATTTGCATCATCCTTTAAATCACTTCTCAAAATCCATTTGTGCTAAAAGGCTTTTTCTTTAGCAGGTGGTGAGGCTCAGACACACAGAGGCATTCCATGGTCAAACATTTAAATGTAATGTAAATCCAATTAGCACTGAGTATATCTCACTAACAGAATTATAGGATTTCACTACAGTTAAAACCGAAATAGTTAAGTAAGGTGTATTGAATTGGAAAACAATTTAGGGACTGAAGCAGAACTCTGAATACATTTATTTATGACTTTTTTCTCTTTTCTCTTAAAGGTTAACAACCTTTTTTTTGTATTTTCTACAACCACTTTAAACAGTGAATCTTGTCCTTGGCAATATGGCACAATTCAAATGCTGCTTGGATGTGTCTGTCCCTATAAAATAATTAAATCTGACTGATGGAAAACAAACTGTGACCGAGAGCAGAGTGATGTTTAAATAGGCCACATAGAACCAAATCATCAATAATGAGCCTCAATTACGAAAACTACCAAACCTGAGATTAGAGTGCAGGACGCATAACCTCCTGACCCAACCCACATTCCTCCCTTCCCTGGCGTGATTTATCAATGTATTATTTTTCTTTTTTTATCGTGTATTTTGAAAGGTAGCACATAAATATTGTGAATTATTTCATTAGTTAGTGATTTCTACTGTGACCCTGAATCATTTTAAGTGTGGACAGTTATAAAAATTGTGTATTCTGTATATAATTTGAGCATTTCCGAAGAAAAGATGAGTAATACATTTTACCGTACTACACACACACACAAACACACACACACGCACGCATGCACGCACACGCAGAGTTTTAGCTGGAATATATTTAGGCTGCCAGCTTTTAAATTAGATCTGGTCCAGTCCAGCTGTGATGACTGAGAAAATAAAATGCCCACAAGCCTTCAGATATGGTACAATGTGTCAGCGTCTAGTGTTGGCTGATCATTTCGCTTAACATGAGTAATTATCACGTTCAACATGACTAATTTAATTGAACATAAATTACCGAGGTCCTCCTCAGGCATCAAACTCCATCTTTTTTTTTACTAGCGTTTATTTTAGCCTGAATTCTCTAATATTTTAATAAATGTGTTAAATGGATGTTTTCTCACGTTGGGGTTTGTTTACAATTCCATGCCTGTTTGGTTCTTATTTTCAGCAGACGGTTTTGAGTTGCAATTGCAGTAAAAGCCAAGCTGGAACTAATAACCTTAACGATGGCACAGCCTTTGAATTTCGATTTCAAACACATCATCCACTATGGTACTATCATCAGAGGCAAATCAAATAAAACAGCTAACTTCTGGGAAGCAGCTGCCACTATCTCATGACCTTTGTTTAATACATGTTGTAACTATTTACTCTTTGAGTGCCTTTTTTAAATCAACAGCAACAATTAACCAGAACTTTCTACCATGAAAATAATTGTCTGAATCTGAGAAACATTGGTCAATATTAACCTTTCTCGTGCATAATTATTTAATTCCATGGAACAAGAAGCTGTTTTATCTGTTACATCTGTTACATGATGCAGTTTTTTATCCAACCCCCAAAGCAACCATATTGACAGGACCATTAGGTGTTAATTAAAAATGATTTTCACTTGTTGTCTTACCTCATATAATCTCAACCTCTAGTTTCAAGTCTAACATCAAACAACTTGATGTGTATTTACTATTGTTCCTTTTGTGGTAAAAATAAACGTACAGCAAGGTATGCTTTAGGGCATGTTTTGTGATTGACAAGTCACTACTGTGGTGACCTTTCAATCAGGATGGAGGCAAAGCACTGCAGTGTGTAACAATCGGATTTAGCATGTTTTTTACCAGCCAAAATAAGCATCCCAATTAATAACACAGTTGTCAATTATGGAAACACCTTGCTGGCCACGTATCAAAAATAAACTTGAGATTTAAAGATCTATATGGTAATATTGTGTACGTTTTCCGGTGCCTTTTTTCATATTCCGGTTTTGTCTCCCTCCCCCAAAACCCAACGAACAAATGAAGGAAATTAATTTAACCAAAAAGAGACAAAACACACCAAAATATTTTTTTTACAATCATTTAGTGAAAAACATATATTGTCACAAACTTGTAAGTTAGTGTTTGCTTTGTTTACGTGAATTGTACCCTAACTATCTACACCCAACACCCATACTTTTGTTTTTTTACCATTTATTTTGTCGTGCTTTAGTACACTATTTTGCATAGGTCTCCAGTGGCGCCGCTAGGGGGTGGCTACTTGGGCTCAAGCCCCGGATGTTTTCTGAGAAGCCCCGAATGTTTCACATAAAGCCATTTTAATTTTAAAACGTCTCTTGAGTAATGTGCAGTACCGGAGTCCAAAAGAGAGGCAACAGCTGCAGTAGCCTGCAGTGGCACTGCGTAGCCTTCCCTTCCCTGAAGAAGAAGTGATCATTCGTTAGGAAAAGTCTGCTTTATGCGCTCCGCAGTTGCCCCACTGCGAGGCTCCAGCGAGTTCACAGTTCATGAGCGTGCTCCACTAGCAATCTCAAAGCAAAATATAAGAAAAATACTACATATTGAGGCTTCATACTTTTTTTATGACATTACTAAAAAGAATGATACACAGCAGTTGTTTTCATGTATATTTAATGTGATTTAGCGGGGGTGGGATTTAGACTTATGGTTTAAAACTTGTATGAGATGAAAACATTTTCTCAATACAGTGCTACTTACAAGACTTTTTTCTAAAGCTTTATCACCACATATCTGCCCTCCCTATGATTATTTGTCTCTGAAAATACGTGCAGAAAGAGAATAATATGTAGGTTGAAAGAGGTGAATTGAATGTCGGCTGCAATGTTTTATCAGCCATCTTAGTCCAAATGTCAGTCAGGCGTTTTCTCTGATAAAGAAACAGAGTTATCAAACTGCTTCTTATTGCTACTGCCAGTGTGACAGGAAGGTATAAAGAGGTAGTCAGAGGTATGCGATAACGCTTGGGAAATAGATGTAACGGCTGCACCCACGCTTTGCTGGCCTGGTATGAAATCTTCTATATCCAGGCTTTAAAAATGTGTATTTGTTATAAAAAAGAGATTACAGGGGACTACACTGAGTTTGGAATTTGTAAGAACACATTAGTAAAAACATCATGTGCAGAGGTTTCACTTTGTATGTTGCGCAATGCAGCTCTCTTCAAAAGCAACCTGTTTTTAATTTTGCCCAAATTATTATTTTTGAGTTTATCCTATGGGATTTAAGAGGATTTAACTGGAATGTCAAAATGTCTAAAGCCGTAGAAGAGCATTTAATCCTTCAAGTGGAACCAAAAAAATTATGAAACAATAGCTTAATTCCTAGGTTCATTAAAAGACTACATTTAATTGCAACATATCAATTCATCTTCATGTATTTGTTCATATATTATATTTTCCTCATAGCTTTATATAAAAAAGTTAAATGTATTTATTTACCTCCATCAACCCATCATACTATTTCTAAAACATGCTCTTTCCCCTCTTCCTTTTGAGGTTTTAAATCAATATTCAATGACAGACATGCTTTTATAATAAACTTAATGATGCAATTTTAGTACTCCACATCATTTCAAAAACGCCACCAAACTATTATGCAGATAATAGGTTGCTATTTTATAATTGCATATCCACAAGACATCGTTTAGAAAGCTACAACAATCTAAATGCTTTCAGGTATCACAGCTTGAAAAACATTAGTGAAACTTCACTTCACTGTGCCATCATTTGCATAAGAATGAAACTCACTTTTATGAATTATGTTATCAACATCGAAGCCTTTAAAAAAGTTCTGTAAGATGGAGATTGCATCAAGATTAGCTTTAAACAATGACAGTTCAATGAACTTTTCCAGGATAGAGGCACGTTAAACATTGATGATACTATCACATTATGGCTTTGCTGCAGTGGTATTGTTATTTGAAATATTCTGACACCCTAAGCACTACACTGTTTCCAGTTGAGTAATTGTAATTGTTAAGTGTGGCCAATCAACAAAGGTCTTTATTTTAACGTGTGCTCTCTGCGGACTCCTCTCCATTGTTGACTATTGCTGTTAATGTGAAAAAACACATACAATTACCCATAATCATGATTGTCAGTGGCAAGTAACAAAGTGCCCTCATTCGTTCCTCTTCCATTCCTCCTGACAATTCATTTTTGTTTCAACAAACAACTTCCCAGAACATTAAGTGGTAAACATGTTAATATTAGTGGGTGAGCATGGATTTGATGCAAAATAGGCCTATAGCCTTAGGAAAAACACAAATTATTTGATGAGTGTTGAATATTTCTCTGCGTGTGTCTCAATAGGATAAGGCATACAATGTACCATGCTTCGTGATGTGCATGGTTGGAATCTAGCCTGAGACCATTGTCACATTCTGTCTGCATCTTTTTTCCACCCGTTCTATTATGCTGTTTAGGGCTCACCCAAATTACACCTACCTACCTTTGGTGGTGCCAAGCCATGGAGATAGTTCTGGTTTAATTGGATTGAAAACATGTCTCTGAATGTCTGCCTGTATGCTTGTTGCTGAAAGCACTAAAATCCCAAAAATTGCAACAGAAACATTGTGCCAGTTGGACTTTCTTGCTTTAAAAAAAAGAATGTAACTATGCCTTTGTCACCAGATCCTAAACCAGGGGCGGACTGGGACTACAAATCAGCTCGGGAAACACGACCGGCCGACCAGCCCAACTCGGTACCGCTAGTCAATTATCAACGGGGGGGCCCACCGGTAAACCTCCCGGTATTCCCTTTGGCCAGTCCGCCCCTGTCCTAAACCCTAAACTACATTGTCAGTGTCTCTCGTAGCAATAAAAAAAAATGTGGCACAAATGAGCGTTGTTATGATCTATCATCTGTATGATTATGGTTTGATATGCAATGTTGGTAAGAGACAGTTAAAGTCACATGATAAGACATCTACCTTAAACATTTTTGTGATCATTTCGTCCTGCCACACTATTAGTATTTAAAACATCTATGAAAACCTTTTTCAACTTTGGTTAACCTTTACACATTAAGGCTAATTAGCTTCATATTAAATAAGGCTAATTAGCTTCATATTATCATCCATTTTTATTTAACCTCCATTCTTAAATTCAATAAATTCCCCTCTAAAGAGCAATGGGTTGCAGCAATAAAGCTAGCCTAAAGTATATGGCCATTTGCAGTGGCGGCTGGTGGAAAATATGAGATAATCCATAATCTTCAGTGTGGTTATCTATGAATCTTCCAAAACTTCCAAATGCCTTGTCCTGGACATAGTTTCTATATACGACTATTATATGTGTGTGTGTGTGTGTGTGTGTGTGTGTGTGTGTGTGTGTGTGTGCGTGTGCGTGTGTGTGTGTGTGTGTGTGTGTGATACTTGCCAACCTCCCGATTTTCGCGGGAGACTCCCGATTTCATTGCCCTCTCCCGCTTTCCTCCCGGGGTCATATTTCTCCCGTATTTCTGACAAAATCAGATTTACTCAAGACTGTTTCCACTCGGACTTTAATACAGCTTTGTTTGGTTTCCCTGGTAGCGCGTCTCTTTAGCAGCGCGCGCAACTCAAAGTCTGAGAGGGTGAGGAGTCACAGAAAATTGAACAAGAATCGACAACTCGACCCTCTGCTCACTCCTTTCCTGTAAAATACAGGTCCAGCCCACACATATGCTCCATGGTGCTACAGGCGTTGCACTTACAACTACAATAAGCATGTAAATGTTAATCTACAGCTCCGGCGATCCACTAGCACACGGAGTCTCCACCTGCAGACGCAGCCATCCTCATCAACTACTGACTGTAGCGTCACCTTGGATACGATTCCAAACAACTCACAGACTGCATCGGGCGCTGAAATTGCCGCCCTGTGACCATCAGATCTGACGACGCTGATTGGCTGAAATTATGTTTGGCGGCATAGTTTACAGATAGCAACAGTCATAAATGTGTTGGCTGCTGCTGCTCTGGCTGAGGGCTCCTTTCTTACCACCCAGATGAGAAGGGAGTACTAAGTCAATACCGGTACCTGATTGGACGGTATCGGTATACCGTTAAGCCGCTGGACAAACGGTGCTGCTATCGGTATGTGTTACGTCTACTTCCTTAGTTTAACTTTAAACCATTCTGGTTGGTTGGGAACCCTCATCCCGTGTGATGTATCCGGTTTGAGACCCCTTTGATTGGCCACTGTAAATGTCACTCGTCATCTCTCTCAACAGCGCTCTTATTATTGTTGTGAGACTCCCGCAGGCATGGCGGACAGAGTGAAGCGATCCAAGGTCTGGGTGCACTTTAAAAAAATGTAGTGGCGATAGTGCAAGATGCAATATATGCACTCAATGAGTTGCGTGTAAAGGGGGGGACACAAACAACTTAATGAAGCCTTTGCAAACGAGACACTCATTGAATCTAAAACGGTGCAGCGTATTTGACAGCCTAAATGTGGTCACTG
>NW_011349344.1:0-3063 GCF_000735185.1 Notothenia coriiceps | reverse complement strand
TTCTTCGGTCACCTATTATACAAAATCTTCTACATCAACATGTGTCCCCTCTTCTTCATGTCTCTTCTACATCAACATGTGTCCCCTCTTCTTCATGTCTCTTCTACATCAACATGTGTCCCCTCTGTTCATCTCCTCTTCTTCATGTCTCTTCTACATCAACATGTGTCCCCTCTTGGGGCGTGGGGAGGGGCTCCTTATTTTCATCTAAAGTAACAGACAGAGAATCAGCACTTTGGAAACAGGGCTGAAACAGAGGGGATTATGGGTAATGCTGCAATGATCCGTTTGTGACGGGCTCTGGATATATCTGAGACCTGTGATATATATCACAGTAAACACAGAGCTACAGATCAAATGCACGCTGAAGGCTCTTTGAGCAGGTTGTCTCTCAGTGATTGTGATGTTATGTTAAATGTTTGTTTTTCATGTATTGTGTCTTGATGTTTGTCTGTTGATGTTACACATGGATTTCAGACTTGATCTGACCATTAAAGTGTTATCGTATCCGTATACCGGTAGATGCGCCTAATCCTAAATGAATATTTCATTCATTTTTTGTTTAGAAGCCTCTTTGTTTGTCATTCCAGCCTCACGGTGGTGCAGTCTTACTTTGTGTACTGGGCAGGTATCGAGTCTGCAGTGGTGCGTGATGGGAGTCGTAGTCCTTGGAGTTGGCGTTACATCACAGGGGCGGATGGAGGGAATTCAGCTTTTGCACAACAGGAAGATGAAGTAACCGCTTTACCAGGTATGCAAGTTGGATGATACTGAATGTACTTACAGAATATTCGATGTACAAGAATATAAATGTGTAGCTCAAGTTTCAGGAGTCTGTTCAACATTTTTATTGAATTAGGCAAAACAGAAACTACGTGCTCTTTTATTTCAGTTTTTCTATCCACTCCTCATTTCTAGTATCTGTCCCTCTCCTTGTTTTCTGAAGCTCATACAGCGTCAAGAGGACAAACAGCCAACCCTGCTTCTACACCAGGATCGCCTACAACAACAAACACTGGAACCAAAAGCAACACACTTCTGGGATTACTGACAGAAGTCACCCGTCCAGTCTTTGAAATGAAAAGCTCTGTGACTTCCCTTAAAGCTGACCACATTACACATCAAGCATTCAATAAAAGGAACAGCCCCGTGACTTTAGGATCTCTCTCCGGTGTGACCGAAGAGGCAAGAACTGATGAAAGAAGCCCTGGTACTCATACTGATGTGACAAGAAACATGTCCAACCACATTCCTCCTATGGCTTCAGACTTTAACATCACAGGGCAAACTTCAACCAGTTCTCCTTTGCTGCAGCGATCCCTTGCTTCCATACCTCCTTTAAAGGATAGTCCCAAACTGCCCACCATTCCTGATACAAAAGTCCAACCATTACGTCCAGAAACCAACACAACAACTATAACCAAAAACAGTTTGCACAAGACGAATCTCCAAAGACCAAAAGGACCAATTCAGGACCAAACCAGTTCAGAAAAGTTCGTAACCCAAAGTGGTTCCTCGCAACCCTGGAGAACTAGCTTAACCGAGGTCCTATTGAGTCGAAATAAAGATGGAACGGGTAGACAGACGACCCCTAATCCCCAAAACCCTGACCCCAAGCCTTTTCTCACCTCGCAAACTTCTTCATTCAAGTTTATCTTTCATATTCAAACTTCTTCACCAAAGCCTTTCCTCCAGTCCCAAACTGGTACAAGTCCGTCATTTCGTTTCTTCAAGGCATCTTCATCTAAAACTTTCACCGAATCCAAAACATCTTTGCCAAACCACATTCCCCCAACCAAAAGTCCTACCCTTCAGTCCTTTCTCAAGTTCTACACAACTCTCTCCTTTCGTAAGCCCCTTCCCAACAAACAAAGGAGCAGTTTACCCCAACTTACACGTGGATTCAAGTCAAGGCCAACCAGTCCAACTCAACCTCAGTCTTCAACACCTGTACCGCTTATCGACCCACTTCCAACTTTGAGCAGTTTTCACCAAGACATCCCCCAAACTATCCCAACTGAAACTCAGGGTCAAGCTAGTTTTCACGAGTCAGTCCAATCCAAATCTGAAACACGACCTGCACATTCAAGTATCTTCCCCCAGGCCCTTTCCCAAACAAGTACCCCATTAGGACATACCTTTGAGGGGAAGCAACCTTCAGTAACTCTTCGATCCATCAACCCTCTGCCCTTCACATCAAGATCCGACCCAACATTCACACTCGATGAGGATATAGAGGTCAAAGGTCTTCAAACTCGAGGAGAGCTCCAAACCACGATGACGTCCATTCCCTCAACAACCCCTTCTCCTTACATTTCAGTGTCTTCACTTCTTTCTTCATTCTTTTCTTCCACTCACACCGTTCCTGCCTCTCCTCTCGTTAAGTCTACTACCCCTCTTCATCCCCCAACCTTAGTATCCATGCTAACTTCAGTCTCCCATGCATCTTTGTCGTCTTCTCCCTCAACGAAGAACAAACCCAAAACATCTCCAGCCATCTCTGCTCTGCCCTCTCCTTCTCCGATCTCAATTCCTTCTCATTTGTCTTCAATCCAACCTTCCTCAACGCCATCTTCCTTAACCATTCCTTTCTCAAACCCCTCCAAGTATCCATCACCAGACCCCTTGTTTCCCTCTGTGCCTTCATTAACTTCTTCCTCCCGATCCATAACTGGTTCTACCCTTTCCTCGAGATCTTTTTCCACCCTCTTACCAGACCTCTCCTCTTCCTCATCATCAACCTCTTCCATTTCTGACCCCCCTTCTTCCCAATTAGCCTCGTCAACCTCTTCCATTTCTGACCCTCCTTCTTCCCAATTTGCCTCATCAACCTCTTCCATCTCTGACCCTCCTTCTTCCCAATTTGCCTCATCAACCTCTTCCATCTCTGACCCCCCTTCTTCCCCATTAGCTTCATCAACCTCTTCCATCTCTGACCCCCCTTCTTCCCCATTAGCTTCATCAACCTCTTCCATCTCTGACCCCCCTTCTTCCCAATTTGCCTCGTCAACAACTTCCATCTCTGATCCCCCTTCTTCCCCATTAGCTTCATCAACCTCTTCC
>NW_011349343.1:1967-4504 GCF_000735185.1 Notothenia coriiceps | reverse complement strand
CAGTATAATAAGTGTTGACTCGTGCAGAGAGAGACTCACTTCCAGCTAGCAGCAGCAGAGCTACAGAGAACATGATGATGATGACGACGACGATGATGATGATGATGATGGCGGCGACGACGAAGATGATGATGATGAATGATGATGATGATGATGATGATGATGAGACGTGATCTCCTGAACCCCTTTAATCTCCACTGACAGGCTCATGTGAAGGCCTTTTAACTGTATCACAATGGAGATTACTGAGTTTGCATAGAACCAAACACATTGCATATGAATATGAATCGGACTGGAGATACAAAAAATGGAACTTCTTTATTGTTACTATTACAAGAATACAATCACCTCAGTGTTTAAAGAGTCTAGAATCCACTTTGTATACTTTATTTTTGCAAAAACAGATAATTAACATCTGGAGCTCTTTTAATGTCCTTTTTGATTATTGTTAAACCAGGTCTTGTCAAAACCTTTATTATATCTCCACTGGTTGGGCCATGTTAACAATACCGTGTAACTGTCACGTTTGAAGGGACGAAATCGTGACATCTTCACGACTCCCAGCATGGTACATCGTCACATGTTCACGTCTTGCCGTGATTCCGGGTTGGTTGTAGCCTGGGGTTCTTGTACATGTGTCACAATGGATTCCTTGTCTTTTAATCTGCCTGGGGTCACAAATAAATAAACTGAACCTGATAAACAGCATATTGTATTATCAGTAATCATTATTTTGGGGTAGTTACTACCAATAAAAGCTGTAAACAGAGGTGGAAGAAGTACTCAGATCTGGTACTTGAGTAAAAGTAGAAGTACTCAGATCTTGTACTTGAGTAAAAGTAGAAGTACTCACATCTTGTACTTGAGTAAAATTAGAAGTACTCAGATCTTGTACTTGAGTAAAAGTAGAAGCACCAGAGTGTAGGAATACTCTGTTACAGTAAAAGTCCTGCATTCAAAATGTTCCTCAAGTGAAAGTAGAAAAGCATTATCATCAAAATCTAGTGAAAGTAGCGACAGTAAAAGTAGTCATTGTGCAGATTGGTCCATTTCAGAATAATATATATGATATGTTTTATAATGATTGATCATGAAAGTGTTCTCAAAGCTGGTAAAGGTGCAGCTAGTTTGAATGACTTTGTATACTGCAGGGTAGCTGGTGGATTTACTCCAGGTGGAACTAAAGTCTGATTTAACACTTGATTATATTTCACATCATTCATCCACATCTGTGAAGTATCTAAAGGTGTTAAATGCATGCAGTGGAGTAAAAGTACACCATGTACCTCTGAACTGTAGTGTAGTAGAAGTACAGAGTAGCATAAAATGGAAATACTGAAGTAAAGTACAAGTACCTCAAAATTGTACTTAAGTACCGTACTTGAGTAAATCTACTTTTACACGACTGGCTGCATAAGTGCTTCAACTGTTACGTCAAATTGTTTACAGGAAGACTTTATGCTGAAATGTCATTTATCCAAAACAAGCTTGTAGTTAAAAAAGTAAATGTCATACTTGTGTTAAATACATGAGGGAAATCTTCAACCTTTAATTTCAATGCATCATTATTATCTGCTCTTTTAATGAGCGGGTACAGCTCATTCTCAATTGTCCTTTACAATAACTAATGTCATGCCTTAGCACTTACTGGAAGAGCTATTGTTCCCTTTTTAGAACGCCATGTATGATAAATGGTAATCCGCTGACAGGAAGCCAGCAGGTGCAGAGGAGGAGAGGCAAAGTACATTTTTCTCCTGGCTTGATTCAAAAAACATTCTTCATGCTGAGGAGATAACATTGCAGCATGCCAAAGCTCTGCCCATGAGAACAATCACACAAATATGTTTTAACTAAAAGAGGCTCTATTGTGTTTTGGGGTTTTCCCTTTCCTGTTTGTTTTATAGGTTTCTGTGCATTTAAATGGTCTGCAAAGGCTAAAATCCCTGAGTTCCCTCCAGAAGTTTCTCTCCCGCCCACTTGAACATTAAAGAGTGTAAACATGACACAGAGTAGAGGCACAAAATACAAATAAGGAACTGAAAAAAAACGTAATATGTCCTCTGGACGAGTGTATCTCAAACCAGTGAAAGTGTTTATATTCTTAGAATTAGATGCAAGTTCAAATGGTAAATGGACTGCACTGATAAAGCACTCCACTCTATTGCCCTAATCAGCAGTCAGACTACCCGTACAATCCAATAAAGGGGTGCCTAATCCTAATTTTACTTAAACCGATATATTCCTGCACTTTAACTTTATCTGCATATTGAAGTATGAATGCTTGTTGATTGTATGTTGTCTTCTCCTGAATGTTACACGTCTCTTGTTTGTTTTTCTGTATGTTTGATGGCACCTTAAAAAAAAGGAGTAGCTCTACTCATCTCAATGTACCTGTATAATGACAATAAAGGATTCTATTCTATTCTATTATAACCCTAACCCTAGCTAGTTAGATTTATTTCCAAATAGGTACAAGGAACTTGCTTTGCTGTACAAAAGATGCAATAAGAGGAATACATTTGTAAACTAGAGAATGC
>NW_011349343.1:0-1892 GCF_000735185.1 Notothenia coriiceps | reverse complement strand
GTTTTATGGCGAGGGATGCGTTTCCATGGAAACGGCATATGGTGAGATTTCAGATTTGGCGTAGAGCTGTTGAGGCATGGACCGGTGATATACAAGTGAAGATTGGGGGACGATTGGACCGTGTCCATTGGACTTACAGCGACATCATGTTTCATGGCGAGTGGGCTGTCGCCATGGCAACGACATTTGATGACACCCCATAATACGTTTAGATGCGTTGGTGGCTGCATCGTTACCAAACCTGTGAAGTTTTGGGGCGTTTGGAGCAGCTTCACTGAAGTTAGGAGAAAACCGTGTTTCATGGCGAGCATTGTGTTGCCATGGCAACGGCATTTGAAGGTAGGGAGGAGAAAGGCAGGAGAAAATAAAGCATTATTAGAATAACTTTTATGAAATTTAAAACAATGTTGAGAAAAAAGCTGAGTATGCCAAAAAATACAGAAGTGATTGTTCACATATTAGTCCAAGCAGTTTTAGTTTTAAGTCAGTTTAATACGTTTAGATATGTTACAAATGATATGTAAAGGGGTCAACATTACAAAAGTGCATAATTTGCCACGTAAAATGTAATTAAAGATATTTAGGAGTTTAATTTCGTAAAATAGGATTTGTTGCATAACACAGTAAACAAAACACATACAAGACATAATTTCATCCCTGAACAAATATCAAAAAAAGTCCATGACCTCAATCTAGTGTATCATCAAATACAAAACATTTGTCACATTGTTTTGTTCTTCACGCCTTTCAGTGTCTGAGTGAACACAACTCTCTCAAAAACCTGTTTTTAGGTATGTTGTTTATCAAGAGAGATGTTCCTGTAAATGAAAACAAAAGAGCTTCCTCGTTATTACATATATCGTCTAACTTCCTTAATTAATTAATTTATTGTTATTGCTTGACTTCAATACAGACTGAGATCAGTGTTATAATGTGAGCTCAACAACAACCCACGTTATGAGAACGTCTGCAGCTCGCATGTGATGCAGGAGACGTTGTTACTTTTACAGAATCAAATATGTATGTTTGAATCAATTTATAAAAAGCTAATACAAAATGTTGAATATTTAATTTCACAACATGTGCAGATTTTTCTGATTGACGTGCGGTTGAAAGATTAAGGAATAAGGTGTGGTTCATCAAAAGAGATGTGACAGTAAAAGCAAGGCAAAGCAAGGCAAGTTTATTTATATAGCACTTTTCAACACAAGGCAATTCAAAGTGCTTTACAAAAAATGAAAGACATTAAGAAAATGGCATTTAAAATCAGTCATTAAAAAGAAAAGCTAATAAAATAAACATTAAAAGAAAAAATACATGGATAAAAGTTACAATGCAGTCTAAGATATGAATAGTTCAATTAAAAGCAGCGACAAAAAGAAAAGTCTTCAGCCTGGATTTAAAACTAGTCAGAGTTGCAGCGGACCTGCAGGTTTCTGGGAGTTTGTTCCAGATGTTTGGAGCATAATAACTGAAGCTGCCATGTTTAGTTCTGACTCTGGGGACAGAAAGCTGACCAGTCCCTGAAGACCTGAGAGATCTGGATGGTTCATCATTTAGCAGGAGGTCAGAAATGCATTTTGGGCCTAAACCATTCAAAGCTTTATAAACAGCAGCAGTATTTTGAAATCTATTATTTGACACACAGGAAGCCAGTGTAAAGACTTCAGAACAGGAGTGATGTGATCCATAGTGAGGACTCGAGCAGCGGTGTTCTGAATCAGCTGCAGCTTTCTAATAGATTTTTTAGTGAGACCTGTGAAGACACCATTGCAGTAGTCCAGTCTACTGAAGATAAAAGCATGGACAAGTTTTTCCAAATCCTGCTGTGACATTAGTCTTTTAATCCTAGATATGTTCTTTAGGTGATAGTAAGCTGATTTAGTAACTGT
>NW_011349342.1:2500-5538 GCF_000735185.1 Notothenia coriiceps | reverse complement strand
TAGATGGATAGATAGATAGATAGATAGATAGATGGATAGATAGATAGAAATGAGCCAATCTGCTTGTTGAGTAGTTTTACTTTTGGTACTTTAAGTATATTTTGATGCTAATACTTTCTTACTTTTACTTGAGTAACCTTTTAAGTGCAGGACTTTTACTTGTAATGGTACGTCCACACGGTTCTGTTGCGTGCTTCAACGGAGACGCTTCCCATTCACTTTGGGTGTTTCTCAATGTCGAGGATGATTGCTTGGTAGCACATGTCTTCCGAGTCACTTGCTTGAAGCACCGCGGAGTCTACACATGTGCAGCCTCGAAATTTCTCGCCGGTCTCGGTAGAATTCCAAGTATGCTGGACATTGGAACAGTCCTTCGGCAGGACTCGATGACGTAGTATGCTTGAAATAGTGGCTCTGGAGCAGCCTTCCTCAACATTGAGAAACACCCTTTGGATGGGGTGACTTCACGCTTTGCCGAACTGCATTGTGGTTCCGTCGCGTCCCTTTGCCTCCGTTGCTCGCTTCGAAAGTTGAGAAAAGTTCAACTTTTCAAGCGTCTACGGAAGCACCAGCCAATCAAACCACGTGCTTGTGTGTCCGGGGTGGGAGATTAATGTGATTGGTTTTTGGTCGCGAGCCAGACACGCCCACCGGCAAGCTTCAACGCGACGGAACCGTGTGGACGCACCGTAACAGAGTATTCCTACAGTCTGGTACTTCTACTTTTACTTGATCTGAGTACTTCTCCCACCTCTAGGCATGATGATCGTCTATTTCTCTCTCCTTGCTAAACCTCCCTTCCTGCTCCCTCTCCTCCTTGTTTTTCCTCATTAGTGCTTTTTTAATCTTCCTCCTCTTCCTCCTCATCCTCCCCACTCGACCTTTCCTCTCTCTGGCCAACGCCCCTCCGTCAGCACAAACAGAAACGTGTTTGCTCCCCGCTGTTTCCTGCAGCAGTGTGCAGCCGCCGACCCGCAGTGACTCTGAACGCTCCGTGCTGCAGGTAGTGTGTTGGCGAGCGTGCAGCCTGCGACACAGAGTTTTTATTTATAGCAGCGCTGGGATCAGTCGGGAGAAGCAGCCAATACTACATCAACAACTCAGGGAGATATGCAGGAAAAAATGAGTAGCAGCTAAAGAGTACAAAGACACGACAGCCTGTCATCCTGGAGTGTGTTTGCATTTTAAGTAGCTTCACTTTACCTCACAGTGGAGCGGTGTATCCGAAACTAGTTAGAGCTGAATTTATGTGAGGAAGCATAACGAAAGCAGAAGCTTCAAAACAGAACTGGAGGGTTTTCTAGTTTGATGAGGGTTTCAGGAAGCTTTGGATTAAACTTGCTGTTTCCAATGAGAAACAGTATCTATGCAGCCATCTTATCTTAATCTTTGCTTTATATTTGCTATACATTTAACATGGGTAATGTATTTTGGAAACACTTTCTGTCATATTTGTTGATATACTCCACATAGCTGTCGATAAATCTAATGCTCTGGCAACATTTTTTTAATTTCCACATTTCTTCAATCAAGCTTTGCATCACAAAAGGAGAGCGATTATTATGAGTAGATATCTTATTGAACAAGGACCATGCATACACATACATTAATCTCAAAGAGATGCTAGATGCCAGATTATATCTTAAAGCTAATTTCCAAAAGAAGTCCTTGGACAGGTACACACATACAATCAACAAACATTAAAACACATCCTATCAAATTAACAATTAAAACCATATTTTCTCACTTTTGCTTCATAATATGAAAAACATTCAAAATATAACATGGGTAATGTATTTTAACACTTGTTGTCATATTTGTTGATGTACTCTAGCTATCGATAAATCCAATGCTCTGGCAAAAAAGAAAAGTAAAACATTGATATTTCCACATTTCTTGAGTAAAGCTTCGCATCATAAAGGAAAATGACTTTAAACCCGTTTGCTACGCTATCGGCTACTCTGTGAACCTTTAGTCTGTCTTCATCTATTTATACACCTGTTCTCTCTTTGACCGCTGGCTGGGTGTGATGTGGCAGAAGTTCGTTTTTTTAGTTGGGCTTCATCCAAAAGTGCCAGCTGCTGCGAGACGTAAACAAGAAGGTGAACCGTGTTATTGTTCGGTTGTGTAACAATGTTAATTGGGAAAAGTTAGACACAATAGATTCCTTGAAGAATTAATAAGGCACTTTTTATTGGTTTTCCCTTTTAATTTTCAACCTGATATGTACATTATATTCAAAATGTTCTCTAGTGATGGAAAAAGTATACGAGATTCTCCACCTAGAAATGAGTTAGCATTTGACCACTTACGGTTTCCTCGTCTCAAAGTCGAGCCTAGAATAAGGTCTGTGGTTCACACAAGCTTGAGATGGTCATGTTCTGTTCTACGATATCAAAATACATCAGTAAATACTGCACTGGTGATTTTCTGAAGCCTCTTTGTGTGCTACATTTTGCTAACAAGTGTCTAAATAATAATAATAATAATAATAATTCATTTATTTTATATAGGTGCCTTTCAAGGCTCTCAAGGTCGCCGTACAAACACATAAAAAACAAGATACACAATACATAACACCAGCATAAGAGACATAAACAAGACAATGCAGTATATAAATCAATCAAATAACCAAATAAATAAAAACAGAGGATGTGTGATGGATAATGATCAGGGTGGATATGCGAGTGTGGAGAGATATGTTTTGAGGCGTGATTTGAAAATGGGGAGAGAGACCACTAAACATCATCAAGACGAACATTAGCCGCCTTTAGCTTAGCGGTGGCTACGTGAAGTCATGTGACCCTGATGTTTTTCTTTATAGACCAACGTTAGCTTTTTACTTCTGGTGATTGCATTTGCCTCTCAAACATGTTGAAAGTGGTTTAATATGTCAAAAGTATCCTTCTGAAACTAGTGAAAGTATAAATAACGTGTTTGCCACAAAGCTTATTTCCTGCAAGGTCCAAAAGCCAATGGAAAACTCCCATTTGGTTGAGGGAACCCTTGTTAACTTCTCTGTCATCCAATGAAAATAC
>NW_011349341.1:0-1815 GCF_000735185.1 Notothenia coriiceps | reverse complement strand
CACACACACACACACACACACACACACACACACACACACACACACACACACACACACACACACACACACACACACACACACACACACACACACACACACACACACACAGAACAATTCGACACATTTCCCCCTCTTATGTGCCCATCCCCCCACATGGATCAAACCTGGAGCACGCAATACATCTTCAGTGTCTATTCTTTGTATATTTACTGCAGTTGTTCATGTATACCAGTAGTCTGATACAATATGTACAGTTTGAAAGGGTGTTAAATGAAATGTGGTGATGATTAATGGTTTTTGTGTTCATGTAATAGCAGTTAAAACAGGACCGGTCAAATTTGACCGCGAACACCAAAGTAAGGTGGGGGGGGGAATGAAGACAATAGGAGGGTTAATGCTCTTAATGTCTTTCATTTTTGTAAAGCACTTTGAATTGCCTTGTGTTGAAAGGTGCTATATAAATAAACGTGTCTTGCCTACGTGAGAATGTGTTTTTCATCCTATGCACCCAGCTTTAATATTATTACATTGGCAGCTTTAGTATGTTCAGCGTTAGATTGCAGATACTGAAGTAGAGGTATGTCTGACTCACATTAACCTGCAGCTGATGGAGACCACAGGGCTTGTTTGGCAGAGGCTCCCCCCCCCCACGGAGCAGTGGAGGGAGGTTTGGAGCATTTCATCACTCACACAGGATGGGGGTGATTACTCGGCTACTGTATTCTGGGTCCTTGGTCTAAATATAGAATTGCTCTTGCGTCGTGCTGCCGCTCGGCTTGTGACGAAGGCATGTGGTCATCATTGATTTATCAGCAGGGCCCAGACAGCTTTTAAAACATGTATGCAGACAACGCTGTGCTTTACGCAACTACTTCTATTTACTCCGTGCTGATTAGGAAAACAGACTCTAGAGCTGTGATGCTTTAGTTACTGCAGGATGAAGATGTATTGGAGCTTTGATTGTATTACCTGCTGCCTGCATATCTGGATTTCTGGAGTGTTGTTTTCCATGATCACTAAATCATTTAAAACCAAAGTACAGTGTGTTTGCTTCCACTCTTTCTACGTTCAGCCCCCATTTGACATATTTTCAAATCTAAGCATTATAAACATGGGATCTTTTGAATATTTATCTTTTAGAAATAGTTGATGTCGTTGCTTTTGGTGAGGTTTGAGCCAATCCCATTATCTGTCTAAGTCAATATACTACAGGCTGCAAAGTATTTGTTGTTAAATCAGGGTACCCGCGGGGTCTTAAAAAGTATTAAAAGTTGATCAATCAATTTAGCGAAAATTAAGGCTATTAAAAAGTATTAAACGGCATTTTCCAAGGTATTACATTTAGTAGCTTGTTTCCAATAAGTATATCAATTGTCCAGAGAGGTTGTATTCTACAGTCTGCCTGAATGTAATCATTGCGTAGGTGTGTAGTGTGATTCTGTGTAGTTTATTTATGGCATCCCGTTGGATTTGACGTCATCTGAACAGGACATCACACGCTCACTGCTTGATAGCGCGGGACGGTCCGTTTACGCCGGTTGCTAAACAACATCGTTATGGGGAAATGCAAGTCTGCGTCCAAATGGTTGGAAGATAAGGAGGAAGGACAATCAATACTGTATATAGTCAATGTTAGGTAAAGTGTGTCGCCAAGGTAACCGGTTAGAACTAGAAGTGGCGATGAGGTCTTAAAATGTTTGGAAATGGTCTTAAAAAAGGTCTTAAAAGATTTTACATCTGACTTCAGGATTCCTGCATATACCCTGACACATCAAGACATAAATAAAAGCACAACAATCAATATATACAAAACAA
>NW_011349340.1:0-3291 GCF_000735185.1 Notothenia coriiceps | reverse complement strand
GTATACATTATATAGTAGTAGTAGTATAGTGTGTGTGTGTGTGTGTGTGTGTGTGTGTGTGTGTGTGTGTGTGTGTGTGTGTGTGTGTGTGTGTGTGTGTGTGTGTGTGTGTGTGTGTGTGTGTGTGTGTGTGTGTGTGTGTGTGTGTGTGTGTGTGTGTGTTTTTTCCTGTGAGACATAGAACTCAATTGTTTCTTAAAAGAAAAGAGTTTTGTTTCTCATTAAATTGTGACGTTCATCTCTGAGAATGTTTATTTCTTGTGCAAATGTACGACTTTATAATGTCTGAGGATATTCAAGTTTTATTCTCATAATTTTCTTTATATTCAAAGAACATCAAAGGTTTTTTCTTACATGTGTTTTACACAATGCTGTTTTAATTGCGCACTTTATTTTGGGCTGGTTATCACTCAGCATTTGTTGTTGCTGTCAAGTGTCAAAGCTGTTAAGTGAAGTCAAAACGAGAAAATACATGTATGCAGGAGGTCGGTATTAGTTGGTATAATTTATTTCACAATGTCTGAATGATGCTAAGACTTTGTAAGTATATATGAATATTTTTTTCGCATCAAATGATTGACTTAAAGCCTCTTGCAATGTCAAGCAGATCCGGATAGCGTAAAAGATGGTACTATCAATCGAAAGAAGACTTCAGGACAGTTGCACTGAGGGAAAAAAGTATATTTTAAGCCCTTTGAGTTGGAATAACATGCCCAATGTGCTTAAAAGTCGCTAAGAAACACAACCCCAAAAAGCGTCTAGGATGCAGATGGTGATGTTGTTGTCTCTACACCTGCAGCCTGAAGCGACAGTCTGCCGCTGGTTACAGCGTCCAGCGCAGGGTCGGAGGCTCCAGGTACAAAAACCTGCAGAGATCACCATGCTGACGGCTTCTTTTTATCACGCTGCCTCTTATTCTATGCTACTTAACACATCATCTGCAATTAAAACAGGCTTCTTTATCTAAAAACTCCTCACAGTGCCTTATGGATTCAAGGCCTCAGTATGCTTTAAGAGAACTTGTTTGTTTGATGTCTTTTATGCAACTTTATCTATGAGCTTAATGTTTCCCTTTAATTCCACAACATAAATCTGACAGGTTTTAAGAGTTAGTTTTATTTGTGCCATCTTGGCTCCAAAAAATGTACCTTTTTTCCCTATCAATTATTGATTTGTTCAATGCACTTACTGAGTGCTTATATTTTACCGTAGTTCCTTGATGAAATGTACAATTATATCGAGTCTGCATAGGTAATGTAACTTATTTAGCTGTTTTCCATTATTTGAGCCAATGGAAGCATGTTGATTTTAAAATAGTAGAGGCCCCAGGATGGAGCCTTGAGGAACTCTGCATGTCGAATATATCCTCTCAGATGTGTAATTACATAGATAATCAAAATCAAAATAAACTCTTAAGTAAAGCTCTTTGATTCGCTGCAAAATATATTATCCCAAAGTCGTGAAAGAAGACTGTGAAAAATTTACAAAAAGTGTCCATCCTGAGTCCTTAATTAAAAAGGTGTTTCTACCAACAAGCGCTTTTTTTGAAGCATACTGAGGCCTTTATTTTAAAATGGGTGACATTGAAGGGATTGAACCCCTAACCCCAACTTCAGGACATCTTGAATAACGGCTTCATCCGTTCATCAGCTGAATAACATGCTGAATCACAATTACATCTTTATTTTAATGTCAAGATACTGACTCATTCCCTACATGCTGGTCTTCCTCGGCTGTTTTTATTAAAACTCCCGCTTTTAAGTTTCCTGTCATTTGCGTGTATACAAAGCTAAGATATACAAAACCCAGTTAACGCTGATTTGGTGATTTGCAGGTAAAATGAGGGTTGTTTACAACTAGATTACATATAACAGCATTTTAATATTTCATAAATAAATAATTTTTATTACGAAGAATACTTTTAACCTTCAAATCAACAAATCAGTGGTTGACACATGTAGAAAACACAGATAGGTATTTTTGAACTTTAATCTGTGCTCAGAGTCTGCAAGTATTTCTGCAGGTGATTAAAACAAATTGTTTAGGTATCTGCAGGTATCATGCATGGATTATTATGGTATAATCATGTTGTGTCTCTTTGTGGTTGTTTTGTGTCTTCTTATGAACCATGAGAACATTCTGGTGTGCACAGGAAGGCTAGAAGTGCATGTTTTCAGAACAACAGCTTAATGAGTTTGGCAGGTTTACTGAACCCTGTGATGAATCAACTTTTTTCCCCTATCCTTCTCCAGCCAATACAGTCAGCCTCCTGCCATGCACCAGGCTCCACAAGGCCCGCCTCCACAGCAGTACCAGCAGCCAATGCCGCAACAGCAATACCAGCAGCCAATGCAACAACAACAATACCAGCAGCCAATGCAACAACAGCAATACCAACATCCAATGCAACAACAACAATACCAGCAGCCAATCCCGCAGCAGTATCAGCAGCCGCCCACGCAACAGGCCCCGCCCACTCAGCAGAGCTCCATTCAGATCCCTCTTGGCTCCGCCCCTCCCAAGGTGGTCAGCACCGCCTGCATCTACCCCTCCCAGCCAGGTGATCTTTGCTACGTTTTACAATGTCAACATGATAACGTAGTAACCTACATTTGCCAAATATATACGTTTTTACTGAATAGATATTGTACAGTATGCTTGACCGGCTTCTAATGTTTTTTCTTTTGTTGTATTCAACTACTTCAATTGAATATTAATACAGACAATGAATGAAACAGACAATCGCTAACAAAATGTAATAAAAGTGGGAGGACAGAAAGAATAGCTAATAAAGAAAAGCCTTTTGTTAGTCATCAAAAAAATATATATAATAATATATATAATGTCCATGTACTGTATAGATAGGAATACAATTTAATTTCTCATCCTACTTTTCAATATTTTTAACTATATATCCTGCAGATTTCAACAAAGATTTCTTGTTCACAATCGTGCATAATCTGACACAGTGATGGAGCTTTCTCTAGAAGCATCAAAATCAAGTTGACAATGTCCCAAACACTTTTCCTATCGCCCTCGGGACAGCGTTTGTCACTTAGCTGTCGATGTAGAAAAACGTTAATTTTTTTTTTTTTTCAACATGAGGAAGAATCTTCAATACAAATGCAACACGGCATTGATTTAAAGTCTTAGGAGGGTCTCATGTCTGAATACTCCAGTTGTCTCAGTCATTTCAGTTCAGATCATTCTTCAAATTTTTGTTTTCAAATGGCACTGCTTTGCTGTTGCATTATTACTGAGTTTGAAGCTTTTACAAACGTTTTTCCTGTC
>NW_011349339.1:0-2362 GCF_000735185.1 Notothenia coriiceps | reverse complement strand
CTTTTATTGCGTTTTGAAACTGGCGAACAATTTATATTGTTCGAGTTCTTGACAGAACGCTGAGTCATGCCAAAACAGCGACATTTTACGCGATAAATACGGGTTTAAATATCAGCATTTGCCAGGGAAGGCGAGAGGCAGCTACCATAAACCTTCTCTTAACTTGTGGCATTTACTTGCCACGGCAAGTTGTGGCATGGTTGTGGCATATACTTGCCACAGATACCACGGAGTAGCGACCTCTGTGGCAGATGCCGGAAGTACTTGCCACTGCCTGCCGATGCCACGAAATGAGCCAGGCCCTACTGACATTAAGGCGTGCCAGATCAGCCACTTTGTGAAAACAGTGTTTCACTGCAACATTATTTGTGTGTGATGCCTGGTATTGTTCTTTCTGTCTTTGATTCAGCTTTTATATTTAACATTTACTGTTATTATTGTAAAGAGCATTCAACATTGGAGTAAGTTGAGTAAGGATGTCATATTTCATGCTTCAAAGAGATATAGTATATAGTATGTTTATAGGGTGGCTTTGCTGCTTCAGAAAATAGAAATAAACAAAAATAACTGATAGGAATGGTGGTAAACTTTGGGACCAATCAGTAAGTAGCACGTTGGTGACATTAAAAAGCACGATCGCATTTCTACTAATTATAAATTAAAAAAGCCGCACCCTAGTACTGAACCGGTTTGGCAGGAAGAGCAAATGGAAAATTATTTGTTTATCTAACAATAGAAACGTATGTTATTAAAAACCTAGCGCAGATAAATCCTTTAACAAGAACATGAACAATACAAGTGAATTGTATGTTTATTGGAGTGTATACCACATCAAATACATGTATGCATTAAGAATTTTGTGAGGAAAAAAAGAGTAAATAACAAGAAACCAGATAAGCCATCATCTAGATCTTTCAGTGAATGAAAAAAAACCAAAAAACATTCATTTGCAGTGAGTTTCGTCCTTTTAAAATATGAGAAAACAGATAGAAATCATTCTTTAAGAAGCATAGTCTACATCAAAATCACCCTCCAGTAGTGCTGTAATCAATGTTGAGGATTTAATTAATTCATTGAAATTTCAGACTAAACGTATCAAACAATGCTAAACAGAATATAAACAGATTCAAAACAGAAAATAGCCTACATATATTAAAAAGACAAAACAACTGTTAAATAATTAAAAGCAAAACGTCTCTGTGACATCACAGCAGTGGCTGAGATCCAATATCTATTTTCCGATACATGAGCTTAGTGAGGACTTTTTCACTGGGGGACCTCATTCAAAGCAAATCAAAGACAGCATAGCAACTCATAGTTTGCCATTATGGTCAAAATGTTCCCAGGGGTCTCTCCTCCTCTCCAAAACAAACTGACCCAGAGAGTAAAGCTGCTTCAGCACTGAATAAAGCAGTTTACTTTTAAAGTAAGTGTTTCCTTGATGGATACAAGCCAGAGAGGCTACAAGCTAATGCAAAGTGACCTTAGCTTCTCTGACAAACAGTTCTGGAGGTTTAACGTTCATAGTTGATCTGTAAGTCCTCTTACATCGCCAAACATTGGTACAAACCAAGGTGTTAACCTCTGATTGTCGTCCTAGAATCGGACATAAATCTGCCTAGAAGTCCTGTTGCCTGAGCTGGGGTAAAAGCCTGTTAGTTAAAAAATACCAAGATTGAAAGTGTTTGGTAAAAGTGTGCTGAAAACTGGATTAAAAAGTACATATTTATGAATGCTTCTGGCAGACAACTAAAATGCTGTTGCACACGAAAGCAGAGGTGGTGTGGATGTGGGGGTCGCTATTGACATGCAGATATATCTTAATAGACTGAAGAACATGAGGTTATCATCAAACTGCTTTTTTAAAAATAGGATTTTAAAATGACATGAATTAGGGCTCCACATTATGCTAACACTAAACAACACTCAAAGTAAACGGATAAAAAAAATTGTTGAAACCCAATCCAGTGGCCTCATGTCTTTTATCCTCGGTAGGTTAACTGGCGTCTGCTGTTACTCTCCACTGATCAACCCTGAAACATAAAACAGAGAGACAAAGAGCGATGCTGTGAAATTGAATATTAATAACAAACACTTGTTAACATCTTATTAACAGTTTTGATCATCAGTTTCACTAAAACCTACCTGTACACATCATGAACGCACTGCAGCTGCTTGACCGGGTTAATCACTACTGTAATAAAAGCACAGTTAGTATTTTCAGAAAACAAGTCATATACCAGACAATATGTATATTTTATATTATATTTATTATACCAAATAATTGCATCATCATCTGGACTTTTGGTCAGGTCATTGTAGTATTGTCTTTACCATCTGAAGCTCAACACTTACATCTGAA
>NW_011349338.1:0-240 GCF_000735185.1 Notothenia coriiceps | reverse complement strand
ACAAGATGGAGGACTACCGGGTCTGACTTTTACAAAAAACTCTGACTTTTACAAAAAATCCTGAGTTGTTCTCAATCTTTAAATTCTGACTTTTTCTCAAAATCAAAAAATTCTGAATTTTACAAAAAAATTCTGACTTTTTCTCAAAATCTCTAAATTCTGACTTTTTCCTCAAAATCTCTAAATTCTGACTTTCTCTTAAAATCCAAAAATTCTGACTTCTACAAAAAATCCTGAGTT
>NW_011349337.1:0-2009 GCF_000735185.1 Notothenia coriiceps | reverse complement strand
GTTTGTTTCTCCCAACTTGTCAGTTTTCCGTTCAGTTTCCAATATCGATAGCTTGAGGTTTGTGTATTGATGATTGTAGTCAGTATTTAGTGTGCCACTTAGTAATGACTGTTCAAATAGTCTTCTAATGAGCTGACAAATGTTTGTTTTTGGAGAAGGTATCTGGTTTTGGAAGGGGTATTTTTTGTTTTGAGTGCCTTAGAGCACTTTGCAAGAAATGTATATTGTTATGGTATAATGTGTTGTTATGGTGACCGGAGTTTCAGTTATGAAAACACATTTGTCTCATTAGAGGACAATTTGTTCTGTTTCGATCGACTTATTCTTTTTTGTGACCAGTATTTTCAGTTTTGGTCATGTAAGTGCATTTTGCAAAAGATATTCAGAGTTATGGCAAGTGTGTTTCTGTTTAGATGGCTATGTTCTTGTTTTGAAGAAATGAATTTTGATTCTAAATAGTGGGTTTAGCAATTGAGAAAAACTGTAATGGGGCAGCAATATATATAACACCAGCATAACAAATTAATAAATAAATACCAAACTAACTAATTTAATCCAATAAATCACATTATTCACAAAGAACTTTATTTAAGGACATTTACATTATTTATATATACTGTTAATGACATACTGTTATACTACTGATAATACGGCTCACACTGTGTACATTTTTTTATATTTGTCATATGTATTTGCTTGTATTATACTATACATTTTACTGTGCTAAACTTCTGGTAAGATGCTACCTACATTTTGTTGTCTCTGTACTTGTAGTCTGTGCAAATAATGTAAATCTAATCTGATTGACATTATTTATAAGGTGATGTAAACGTGTCATCACATATGACGACAGACAGTTGAAGCTCCATGTGTAAACCTGAATTAAGGCTCTGAATGTAAAGAACAGACATTTGGTCCAGCCCTCACTGTTTGTGAAACATAAGCACATGTGAGCCGCGCTGCAGAGCCAATAGAGGCCCTACAGACATTGTTAATGTGTTTGCTAATAAGGAGCAGCAGGGCTTTGTTTTGCTAGCCTCTCAGCCTCACTGCATGCACATCTGAATCAAACCGATATTAATCTTTAGCAGCAAGTAACAAGAAGAAATTGGCTCACACAACGCACACCACAAGTTTACGCCTGAGGCACACCTCGTTGCGGTTCCTGGCCAGATCTCATTCAACAATGTTTTTTTTAATTCTTTCCACCTGTCGGACCTGCAGAGTGAGCGCTACGAAACGTGGACTCAAGGACAGAGACCTCCCTGCAAACACCCTGCCAGTTACTCTGCAGTCATTATATGTCGTCTTTTCTAACTTCAATCATTGGGTGAGAGGAGTCGGGGGCAGATTACATCACTGCACAGCTGAGAAAAAATTCACTAAAGACAGAAAAAGTAAGAAAGGGCTCAGACAGACAAAACAAGTCTGACCATTTCAAAGCATTCCTTGTTTCATTGGATATTGGATATGGTTACATCAAAATGTGCCTTGTGCCACATAAGGTTGCTAGCTCCCCCATGTGTCTAGAATCAGCACATTGCTCTGTCTTTTAGGAAACAAAACTTGGCAGAAGTGCCCTTGAAAACAGCCAGTGTTATTACAGGCGCTTTTTGGCAGCAGGGTTAAGTAAACTAACAGGAAGTCATGACACAGGAAATGGGTACGATAGCTGACACTTGTTTTGTCACTCAGGGGGCGGATTCACAAAAGTGGATTGCGGTTGCTGATGGCATAATGATTGTCGTTCATTTGCACAACTGTTATCTGCTCAAGGTCTGATGCTAAAATATATGACTACAGGGTATATGCAGGAATCCTGAAGTCCAATGTAATACCTTTTAAAGGAGAGGTGTCATGGCCATTTCCACTGATCATAATTCCATTGTTGAGGTATACTAAAATAGAAAAATACTGTGCAATTTTCCAAACTCACATTGGTTTCGCATACAGCATCTCTGTAAAGTATGTGTATTCAGCAGTATTCACTTTCTCCACTAAACGGCTCG
>NW_011349336.1:0-3082 GCF_000735185.1 Notothenia coriiceps | reverse complement strand
CCTGCCTGAAACGCTTCCTTTGGACTCATTTGTTTACTTCTGTACCATAGTGTCATCACTATAACAATTGTGCTTCTATTGGCTAGCGCTACGACACATTATACGTGATAAGGCTAAGGGGCGGGACATCTCTAAGCAGTTAACCAATCACAACAGGCTCTGGTTTCAGACAGAGGGTGAAAAGAGGTGCTGCAGCACAGGCAGTAGAGAGGACTCTTTAAAGTAGAGACACTACATACTGATATACACCTGAACATCAGCAGGAGAGGACTCTTTAAAGTAGAGACACTACATACTGATATACACCTGAACATCAGCAGGAGAGGACTCTTTAAAGTAGAGACACTACATACTGATATACACCTGAACATCAGCAGGAGAGGACTCTTTAAAGTAGAGACACTACATACTGATATACACCTGAATATCAAGCAGGAGAGGACTCTTTAAAGTAGAGACACTACATACTGATATACACCTGAACATCAGCAGAAGAGGACTCTTTAAAGTAGAGACACTACATACTGATATACACCTGAACATCAGCAGGAGAGGACTCTTTAAAGTAGAGACACTACGTACTGATATGAATCTGAAAAATATCAAAACATGTCCTCTTTAAAGAAGGAGCCTCCTTCAACTCAGAGTGAGACTACAGACAGAGTTCACTCAGACGATGTAAGAGTGGGTTTTGTAATTGGCCCTTCGAAGCAGGTCCACCAGTCACATATCAAACGTCCACCATGGTTTGTGGAAGTTTTGCGGCAAACCCAGACTGGATTCATCCTCAAATAAAATGTGATGGTTCCTACCCCTGAGCTGTCAGCTAACATCACTCAGGAATCACTCAGACTTTGGTGGTCATAAAATCACAGATATGCGAGCGAGAAAAGCTTACTTCTGATCCAGGCCCCAGCAGGAGGAGGTTATTGCTTATACCTGAGAGAACAGCCGGAGACTGTACTGCAGGAAATCAAGTTTTAATATGAAATGAAATCTCTTAGTTTCTTTCTGTTTGAGGAAGCATTAACTGGGTGTCACATTTAACACACTTCGAATGCATGCCTCCACATTTCCATCTTCTCTATTTGTACTGTAAGAATCCCATTTGTGCAGAATTGACTGAGTGCTTTTGCTAAGGCTGCCTCGTACAGATGAGATGGAGAGCAAAGAAAGACATGGATAACACATAGTCTAAAGCCAAAGAGCAGGAATGTGTGGGCATCACTGGCAGAAATTATTTACATCCCACATTTTTCTGGGTCCTCTTTAAGCGTAAATAGGTTTCAGGCATGTCTTTTGTTACAGAGGTGGTGGGAGGCAAAAAATACTGACGACTCTACAGCTCCAGCAAAAGCAAGCATCAGCACAACTCCGGATGCTGGCTTGCAAACGGCAACGAGCCTCCAAAACAAACAATAATCAACCTGTGCCTTTCTCCATTTCAGCCCGAGAGCCCATCGAGGAGCGGGGAAATGAGCGAGAGTGATAGAATGGAGAGAAAATTAGAGAAGGAGTGAGAGATAACAAGGTGTTTATGGAAGACGCCTCTCTGCTATGTTCCCCCCAGCTCACATTAGGGTAAACAGAGCGCTGAGCTGAAAGGAGCTCGCAGGGAAACGCTCCGCCGATAATGGCCGTGATGGGAGACGATGATAGCAATCACAGTAACCACAATAATCACGGCCAATTCTGCTGGGGATTTTTGAAGCATTTTCAGTTGTGTGTGTGTGTGTTTGTGTGTGTGTGTGTGTGTGTGTGTGTGTGTGTGTGTTTCAACGTGTGTGTCCATAGTTTGCAGTGTGTAATGGACCTGAGAGAATCATTGTTGCAGTAATGGCCCACTGTCCTCCTCCCAGATGGAACCAGATGATACCAGAACCTGTTGGACTGGTCAGCACAATAACCAGTGAACAGGCAAACCAATGGCTTCACTACAATTCATATGGCTATTGCAAACTGGGGGAAATACTGTTTCAGGCTTTTAAATGGGGCTACAACAACAAGCCATAATGTATTATTAGCTATTATCTATACTTATTATATGCTGTTGTGAAATAATGTAGGGGGAACCTCAGTTTTGAAGTAAACAAAAGGAGGTGGGATCCCCTTAAAATCTGAAAGGGGCCCTATTACGGTACGTCCACACAGCAGCTTTAAAAAAATCTTCCAACGCTTCCAACGCTTCTCTGCTCATTGACTTTGAATGGGGATGACGTCACTTTGCCTCGCTTTTCGCCGAACTGCATTGTGGATTTTCAGGATTTTCAGGATTCAAAAGTTGAGCAATGTTCAACTTTTGAAGCTGAGCTGGAAGCGTCAGCCAATCAAATCCCGTTTATGCAAATCTGACAGTACAAGCGCTAGCCAATCAAACCGTGTGTAAACTGGGAGAGACAGACCGCAGTTCATTTCCTCATATTCCAAACGAGAAATTACGGTAGCAAATCACCCGGTTCTTTACGACCAGAACTATTTACCGGGATACAAACCGGAGGAACCAGGCATGGAGGGAGGTGGCAGAGACAGTGGGTGAAACTGGTAGGTTTTCGCCTGTTTGGGGAGTTTATATCCAGTTTACTTCGTTTAAACATTGCTAGCAAGCATAGACAGTATCTTTAGCCAGCATGGAATGTAGCATAAAATAGCACCATAGACATTAATCTCATACATGTTCATCATAGCCCTTCCCGCTGACACTTTACCTCTGCCACATTATAGACTATATTCATCACATTAATGCACACAATGTCATACTCCTTTCTGCACATATTCTGAGTGGAGAAGAACCGGGGTTTTTTGCTTTCTATGTCGGGGGCGGGATATTCATGTGATTGGTTGTTGGTCGCGTTGCTCTCAAAAATCCCCAAGCTCTCAGACACGCCCAGCTCCACGATTTTCAAGATTTTTTCAAAGCTGCTGTGTGGACGTACCGTAAGTAAACTGCTGCTGGCCACGCCCCTTTGGAGCTGCTACTGACCACGCCCCTTTAGAGCGTCCACATTGAAGCAGTGATCTCTGTGAAGAGAAGGCTGTCTACCAGCGGAAACTCAGCTAAACGCTGCCGTGATTAAACACCATA
>NW_011349335.1:0-626 GCF_000735185.1 Notothenia coriiceps | reverse complement strand
GATTTATATTTATTATTGTCTCAGTACTCGCAAAACATTAAAACTAAATGTGTCCTCTGTAGGGTAACTGTAGGGTCTGCTGTATTGTTGAGGATGTTGATGGCTGGGATGCGTGGGGACGCACACAAGTTATTATTAGGCTGAGCTACTCAACTTTATGCCATTGCCTTAGCCCCAGATGTTCCCACATTACTCCTATTATTTTCACTATTCGGATAAAATAAAAAAACTAATATAAAAAACAATTTGGTTGCTTGCTTTCAACTATTTTCCAAGCAAAGTAAGTGCATGTTTTTATCATGTCTAACGTTACTGTTTAAACAGCGGATAAAGCAGCTTCATCATGGCAACTTGACAACAGCTAAGCTAAGCTAGGCTACTACTTACAGCATCCAGGTGACTTTTCAGAGTTGTTGTGCCATCGTGGTAGGCCAGTTTCTTATTGCATATTTGGCACATCTTCTTCTTACCGTCGTCCAATTTAAAATGGTCCCACACAGCTGAAGTCTTCGGCATTTTGTGGGTGAAGCGAGGTGAAGCGTGGTGATGCGTGCCGTTTGCGTTCGTGACTGTGAGTGAACGCGATGTCAGGAGCACAGGCTGAGATTGTATATATTTCCGCATTT
>NW_011349334.1:0-2409 GCF_000735185.1 Notothenia coriiceps | reverse complement strand
AAATCGCAAACATTGCGTAGAAACTGGCGTACGCCATCTTTTGAGCGTACGCACCGTTTATAAATGAGGCCCCTGAACATCAGCAGGAGAGGACTCTTTAACGTAGAGACACTACATACTGATATACAGCTGAACATCAGCAGGAGAGGACTCTTTAAAGTAGAGACACTACATACTGATATACACCTGAACATCAGCAGGAGAGGACTCTTTAAAGTAGAGACACTACATACTGATATACACCTGAACATCAGCAGGAGAGGACTCTTTAAAGTAGAGACACTACATGCTGATATACACCTGAACATCAGCAGGAGAGGACTCTTTAAAGTGGAGACACTACATAACATAAACACATATTTCTCGATGATGATACCTCACACAGTAAATTGATATCATTGTGATTCCTTTATGTTATTTATGTGTCTGTGTAGGTGTTGAGGTGGGGTTCCCTGCAGGATTCAAGCTAACGAGCATTTAGCTGCTGCTTCTCCTGCAGTCCTGTCAGCCGCTGCCTTTGATGTCGGCGTGTTTTTCCCAGCGTCGGTGGAGTTGGAGGGTTGATTCGCATACAAAGATATTCTCTCCTCCTCTTTGTTCTCGCTCAGAGAGAGTGGTTGTCTTCATCAGTCAGGCGAGTTTGTCTCAGTGGTTCGGGGCAGATTTGGCGTGACGTCGGGAGGCAAAAACTTTTGTGGGATGAGAGAAGAGGCTCTTATTGCGAAGGGAAAGTTTAGTGCAGCTGGGAAATAACCTGAAGAAATACTCGCAAACAACTAAACAGCAACAATGAGATGCAGGCTACATAGAAGATGCAATACTATACCCTTGTATTTTTTCTAAGTATTACCCTAACACATTTCTTTCGGGTTTTAATTGGGAATCTTAAAAAAAATCTTAACACATTTTTTTTTGACTACAAATATTTGACTTCACTCATCGTTGTTTTCCAGAATTATGAAATTGTAATAAACAACTAAACAACAACAACGAGATGCAGGCTACAGAGAAGATGCAATACTATACCTTTGTATTACCCTAAAACATTTCTTTAGGGTTTTAATTGGAAATCTTAAAAAAGAAAATGACTTATTACTCAAATATTATTACGTTGTTTTCCTGAATTATGACATTTTTAATCATTTATTTAAAAAGTATTTAAAATGTACTTTTTCTGCAGAATTATGATGAAAAATGTTTCAGTTTAATCAACTTCCTTCCTTGAGATATTTAAACGTTACAACATCAACACATTACAACCTCTAAAATGTTCTTAGAGATTAAAAACTGCCTCTGATTATCACAAATCATTTCCTGACAGATTATTTTTGGGGAATATTACAACATTTATTTCCCCAAAAATATTATGATTTTATATGTATTAATAAAAAATGTTTTCTATAAAATACCTTTTTTTCCAAATATGTATATATTTTTCTTGGATTATATAATTATTAGGACTTTGTTCCTTTCTTTCCTTTTCTTTAACGCAGGAAAGGATTCTTTATGCAGTATTTTTTTGATTTATGGAGCCATACAAAGATCACTGTTTTTAATAATAATCTCCATTCTTATATATTTGACTCATAAAGTTGTGGTTTCCTTGAGTTATTTCAACTAATCACACAGACAACACAAACAAAGGCAGCAGGTGGAGATTTTTTACATTTTATATACAACATTGGTAACACTTTATATTATAGAAATTAACCATCAACTATAGTTGTTAATTAACATGCATATTAGCAGTATATTGGCTCTTTATTAGTCATTATACAACACTTATTAATGCCTTATTCTACATGACCATATTCTAAGTGATAAGCAATTAGTTGAGTTTTTCCTCAATAACCCTCTAATTAGTGCTTATTTATTGCAAGTAAGGAAGTTGCTGGACATGAGTTTTGGTCTTAATATGCTCTGCTCAATATGGGCCTAATAAGGCAGTAGTACCACAAGAATAGTAATTCTCCCATAATAACACTTAACAAATATGATCTATTCTTATTGAACAAGACATGAAACTATAGGTGTTAATAAAGTCTAAATAACTCAAAATTAGTTATTTATATCTAAGAACATGTTCCCTATTTTAAAGTGAAGTCTTCTTCATAACCAATAAGCTAGTAGTTTGACTCTGAACATACCTACTGAAATTAACCTCAACAGTACATGAACAAAGTAGGCTCACGTTGAAATATCTGTTTTATTAATGAACCACTAAAGCAGGGGTGGGGAACCTTTTTCCTCTCAAGGGCCATTTCAATTTTTTCAACATCCTCCGAGGGCCGTACAAATTATTGACCTCTGCTTAAAAATACTAAAATCACAGCCCATTCATTTCGCCTTTCTTTCATGCTCATATCTTACCATGACTCGCGTATGCATGCATGCGCACCGTTGTGGCAT
>NW_011349333.1:0-3627 GCF_000735185.1 Notothenia coriiceps | reverse complement strand
CTTGTCTGTCACATAAGTGGCGCAACTGACGCGTTATTGCGCTAAAGGGAAATTATTTTTGACCGGACATTTTGACCAAAGAGATTTAGATTTGGTTGCTAACGGGAACTCTGACGTCGCCATGTTGTGTGCTTCGCGGATGCGCTCGGCTCCTCTCGACTGCTGCTCGGGTCTGCTCGGTCAGCTTCCGGATGAGGAGGCATTCGTTCGACCAACTTACAGTAGATAACATTACAAACATTTTTAACAGGGGCCATAATAGTGTAAATAATGTTTGTTTTGGCAGTTACAACTGAATGTAATGTTTTCTACTTTTTTACATCTGGGAAGGCATTTGCCTTCATCAGATGGAAAGTGTCTTGACCAACAACTTAAGGATTTCTTATAGCTATGCAGGGCATGCAAGAGAGCAAACACAAACAAGAACAAACAAACAAGTGAAATGAAGAATAACATTGAAATTGTACAATATAATATTGTGGTGGTTCATCTTATAATTCAGTCTAGAGAATGCACCAGACAGCATCTAAGGCCTGCAAAAATCTAAATGTTCTAGGGGGAGGCCCCCTAAACCCTTCGTGTGTCATTTCGTCCACGCGCATTTTTCAGGGCAATCTCTATTGGGCTCAGGGCCATCTGTAAATTAGCTTAGATGGCCCACCAAAATCCTTAATGTCATGCACTGTACCTGCAGGTGGAGTCGGGCACGTAGGGGGCATAGGGGGTACATATTAACGGCAACTACTAGCGTGAAAGCTTAAAGGTCCAAACGCTTTAGGGCTTTCAAAGCAGGCGTGTTAAAATGGTACTTCCACGTATTAATGTGAACACCGAACAACACATTTTGGTGCAATCTGTGTTCCACATTAGGGCCAGGGGTCATTGAATTTAGCCAAAACTATTTTGTTCCTTCTTAGTTTTTCTATAAATAAAACATTATTTAAACTACAGTCAGACCTGGACAGCAAAACCTTTATCTTTTAAGTTATAAATTATCTAAATTGAATCATCAGAAACTTACAATATCTTTACTACTATGCATTTTGTATCCAGCAGACCACAGTGGTCCCCCCCTTTGCTTGGTATGTTCCAGGGATGTTGGTTGAGTCCATGCAGTGACTCATCCTACATGCAGACTGTGACTGTCGGCAGGACAGAGACACAGATCACTCAGAGATCACAGAGGATGGCGGCCCAGCAGAAAGGAGATCTATCATCAGCAGAGAGGAAGATCCTGCAGGTCATCGCTGCAGGTGAGTACTGGTTCCTTTTATTACACTTTAAACTTAATTCACTGTGTTTCACACAAGCTTATATAACTTGCAATTTATTTTGTTAGGACCAAGTTGTTTGTCAAACCCACTCACTTCAAGTAATTTTGTAGCAAGAAATTGTCCAAACTTTTATGTCATTTTTGAATATATAAAAAAAGTTTTCTGGATACAGTTTGTTTAATATACCACCAGCTAACGTATTACAATATGACTTATAAAGTGCAGTTCAGTGTACATATGAAAAATCGAATCTATAATAATAAATAAAAAAAGAATTAATATTCAATTTACCAATTTTTATAGAAAGATATTGATTTCCGTGTATTGGTACCGGATTATATATATATTCCCAGGAAACAGAAAAGGGTTATTACTCAGAAATGTCAAAGCCATAAAATAAACGCTTAACCAAAATCCTTTATAACAACATTATATATAATTGATGTAGGAATTGTGTTGACGGCGCTGGTGCAATCTCCCTGCAGTTCTGAGTTTTCTCACTTAATGTCCACAGGTTCATGTTTACTAGAAACTTCTGTTGTGCAGGTGACGTACAGGAAGCTGCCCAGCTGCTGGCCAGTGAAGAAGTACGAGTCAACTGTTTGGATGAGGTATGAAAGCAATTTTTATACGTTTCTAGTTGAAGAATTTTACAAACAGTATTTATTTTGTTGCCAAATGTTCTTAAGCTTTCAAAGCTAAGAAAATAGCAAGTGTTTAACATCAAACAACCCGGTCAAAGTCAAAAATAACTTTCAGGCTCCACTAAATAATATATTGAAATAAATAAAGTATATACCAAGAAATGTTTCCATGTTGAAAGGACCAGTCCACCGAAAGCATCAAAAGTGCAGATTTTTCATGACCTTTCCTAACTGTGACTTTAGACACTAAAGAGTTGTTCCTGCTAGCACGTGTTGTCTTGTACAACTGTGATATGTATTTTGATGAAGTACATTTTTTCAATCAATTCAACCAAATCCAAGGTTGAGAAACTCTTCCACAACCTTTAAAAAAATAAAACAATATATACATAATATACATATCCTTCCTCCACCCACAATGCAACAATAATGTCACTGTAACATATGTTATCCATTGTGATCGGGACATATGGAGGCGACTATTGAGAGGCAGACCCTTGAAGGTGTTTGATAAAGCTTCACGCCACTACAAGTAGCTCACAGACCCTTCGTACTGCCTGTCTGTCAGAAGCAGGTGTTCACACACTCCCCCACACACACTCCCCCACACACAAACACAGGCACCAAAGTGTTTCTGGGTGTGATGTAAGGCATATGTTTTTTATTAAATCTTAAAAATGTGCACTTCTGCCTGCAGGATTATCTTATCGAGGACCTGTTGCATATCAGGGTCCTGCATTCTGACAAGTCAAATTAAATAATGAAATTCAACATTATGTGGTTGTAAAATAAAAATAAACATTATTTGTATCTTAAATAATAGACAATTGAATATGTTGGGGTTTTGCAGGGCCTGGTATTTAATTCATAGTTATATGTAACCTTGTTATACTGTCTATTTTTTATTTCAAATGTTTCCATCATTGGTATGTTTAACAAACTTAAGATAAATAAAGTAGATGCTTAAAGTGTCTGGAATAAAACATGTGGGAGTGTTGGTTATTGTGTTGTAACTAGGGCCGGGACTCGATTAAAACAATTAATCTAATTAATTACAGGCTTTGTAATTAATTAATCGAAATTAATCGCATTTTTAATCACATATAAATATTTGACCTGAGAACAGTGAGAAGCAATTTTTTTCACATGGATTTTAGTATACCATTGAATAATGACTGAATACATAAGCTTAAGCAACAAAACATTGTTTATTTTTTTCAAGGTGGTACTTAACCAAGACCAACAGAAAAGTGCAATTTTTGCCATAAAGTGTAGCAATAGCATATTTAGGAATATAGTACATTTCAGAGATTCAGGTAGCCTATAGGTAGGTAGACCTTCTGTAAACTATAACACTTTGTTTTTGAAGTAAAACACAATACTTTCAAGTACATTCAGAACATTGGAAACCCTGACTATTAGAAAACATCTCTCTGTTGCTTCAGAGGCCATAACAGACTTTGTTGATTTACCAACAGTTGATTTAAAAAATCTAATCAATTTCAGTCCAACTCTCTCAATAACCTTGGCCAAAACAATAAACAGTTCAACATAAAGTGCCAGTTGCACCAACAACGTAATAAATAGTTCAACATAAAGTGTAGTGTACCATTAACATAATATAAAAAAGTGCCAGTGATTGACCTCAATCCCTCCTATTCTTCCAGTGGCGGCCGGTCCATAGGGGCGCTAGGGGCGCCGCCCCCCTC
>NW_011349332.1:0-2010 GCF_000735185.1 Notothenia coriiceps | reverse complement strand
CCCTCGAAAGGGTTTTGGAGGTTGATGCCTCGGTGAACGGGAGTTGAATGGCTTTCTTGTCCGCAGCAGCAGAAAGCATTTTCGAATGTTTGAATGAATCAAAGTGGGTCGCCACAGTCAATTTTCTCGTATGCTGCAACACACAGTTGCACGGGGTGCAGAATAGTTTCCCCCCACTTTTTGCCCGGTCTTTAGTAGAAATGTTCGTTGGTAAATGAGCTCTATACAGTGTTGTTTACATTCTGTGATGCGCGAGCTGATGACGTCACGTCAAGACGAGTTAACTTTTTTTTCTTCTCAACTTTGTGTGGAAAAATGCGGGGATTATGCGGCCTTTTGATAAATATGCGGCCTTTTAAAAATATGCGCCATTTTGCTGATTATGCGGTAAATTCTGCGATAGCAGAATCGCGTTTTTCTGGAGGGTCTACCTAATAAATGCAAAAAAACTGTAGTTTTTGTCCGATATAACAATAAATACAACTTTATTAGCTATCAAGCTATGAAGTATGTTTTGCGGCTCCAGACAAAAAAATGTTTTGGAAGCAAAATGGCTCTTTTGGTCAAAAAAGTTGCAGACCCCTGGCCTACTGCCTACGGAGCATTTCCTGCTAGCTGAGGTTTTATTTCTCTTTTGTGGAAATGTGCTCATGTGTTTCGGTGTAGGTGTATAGACTACTGCCTGAATATGCTGAATGAATCGCAGGTTTTCTTATCAACAAAATCTCTGAGCAGAGGACACATCTTTCCTCCATAAAAAACCTAAAACTCTATAAATCTTGAGTATTGTAAGACAGAATTTCCAGCTTCCAGCAGCCTGTTAATAATTTCCATCAATAATAGTGTTAATAAATGCCGGTAATTGTTGTGATATTCTGATCTGTACCTGAGTTGTCCTCCATGATGGTGTAGATGAGTTTGCAGACCCTCAGCAGCATGCTGACCTTCTTCTCGGGGGAGTACAGTTTGATCATGGTGTGGAACTTGTGCTTGATCTTCTCTATAGCCACGGGGTCCGGGGGCAGCGTGTCGGCCACGCCCATTTCCTGTGGCAGCCGGGCCTTGGCTAAGGCCAGGTTCTCCTTCAGCTCCTGCCACTCCCCGCTGCGGACCTGGAACTCCTTCAGGGCCACGCTCACCACCGGCTTGAGGGTCTTCAGGAGGCACTTGTGCATGGCCTTCTCCAGGACTTGGTCTTGGAGAGGAGCAAACGGGTGAGCTGTTAGAAACACATTACTATCATTTATTTAAAGTTCAAAATATTCTATGTTTTTGGTAGACTTTTTTCATTACTTGTTATTAGCAACTTAATTTAAACATTGCTAGGGTATTTTTGAAGCCAAAGCCTAATTAACTGTACAACAGTAGCCTCAGTTTGTGCCTGTATGTATTACTGCGATGCATTTGTTAATCTACAATAGTACTTTTGTGTTCCTGTTGAGTATCTGAACAAACAACTACAGAATACTAGCGCAGTTAGTCAGTTAACTGAGGTTCTGGAGAAGAGGCACAGCTCAACCACACCTCTATCCACCTGCTAAACTACTTCTACCTGGTCAATACAACCGGCCTTGTTTCTCTACCATTTCACAACCCACCATTTATCCATTTCTCTTCTTACCTCCTCTTCACCTACATCACTTTACCCTTACCTCCCTTTATCCCTCTGTCCCTACACCTCTTCATCTCTTCTTCCCTAACTTCCTCCATCTAACCCAGGGGTGTCCAAACTACGGCCCGGGGGCCAAATGCGGCCCGCAGGCCATTTAGAATCGGCCCTGAACAAATTCAAAAAGTATAATGAAATACAAATGAAACTTGTGCTTTTCTTATATTGTACTTCTTAAATATATATGTACAAATATATTAAACACACAGTAGTATTCATGTGTTAATAAGCTCACTTTTCAAATACATTCAGTCAATTCATGTTGAAAATATTTGCTAACAAATCTTAGGCCCAATAACTTATTTACACAACAAGCTTGAAATAGACCCTTCATATTTCAT
>NW_011349331.1:0-3723 GCF_000735185.1 Notothenia coriiceps | reverse complement strand
CTCACGAAGTTACTGCCGTAGCCTGAGGAACTCCACCGGCGGTCATACGATGGTTTAAGATGCCCTCACGAATGGCCCGATGTTGTTACGATCAGAGCCGAAGTTGAACATTTCCTTTATCGTGTGTCCATCTGGTGTCAATTTCGGGACAGTGTGACAGGGGCTTTACGATTGACGCTTCAAAGATTCGAACTATTGAAAGCCTCATTAATATTATATATGTTTAAGCCATATTCTGACTTTATAAGGACATTCATATAATAGTAATAATAATAATAATAGATGTAATTGAATAGCGCTTTCAAGGGACCCAAGGCCGCTTTACATGGTGAACAAACAAACAAACAAGAAGGGCAACTCAAATATGTTCCCAGATATATGGTGACCACGGCTTCACTGTAATGAAATCCCTTGTTCTAAAAGAGCAGAAAGTGTGGTAAGTCCTGTATGAATGATGAACGGTTCTGTGCATCAGTATCTGGGCCAATTGTGCCGAAAGAGCTGCAGAGAGTTTGAAACAAAGCTCCATCTCCTGGCTGTCAGGAGGAGGAAAATGTGCCCGGCTTCATTTAGTGCTGCAGGGATCCTGTGGATAGAAAAAGAGGCAGGTAGAGCTAATGTTCTCCAGGAAACAGAGGGGTTGTCTCTCTTCGGCACGTGCCATTTTTATGACCATCTCTCCGGGGCCGCAGCAGGAGCCATGACCTCCCTCACCAGATTGTGCAGGATTTACTGTAAACACAATCCTTTTTTGGGGGGGGGTTAGAACCAGGAAGGTTGACATAGATCAGGGGTGTCAAACTCAAATACACAGTGGGTAAAAATTAAAAAATGGGTACTAGTCGAGGGCCGGACTGGTTCAATGTTTATTGCAGAAGTTATTGAAATGAACTTATTGCACATATTAAACCTGGAACTAACAAAGCTTAAATGATTGCCTATAAAAACAACATTAAACATTAAATAATCAGTTGCATTCATTTCTTATGGCTCTATCTGCAGCTTTTCCAGAGTCATTTCTTATGATTACATTTTCCCACAGGCCAACAACAGCTTCAACAAAACTATTTCCCTCAAAGAGAAAACCAAACATGCCCTGTTGTCGTGAGAGAGAAAGTGCAGAAGGAAACATCCATTAAACTCAGTGTGCTGTTCTGTGATGCTAGTTCAGATACTTGGCATCTCATCTTGGGTGCAAGGTCATCAATGTTTGGGCTCAGGCTCTGAGCTGAGGAGACCCTCAGGATGGAGAGAAGGTGTGCGTGCAATATACCGGCGGGCCAGATCTAAAAGCACACCGTGTAAAAGTGACTGATCTATATTGGTTGTATTGTTGGTGATATGCTGCAAGAAACAAAATAAATCTAGGTATGGCAGCTGATATTTCTCTATCAATATGTCAAATAACCTGAAACCGGTGTCCCACATTTTAAAAATGTTCTACATGCGAAATCTGACCAGATCTATAAAGTCTGAAAAACGTACTTGAATTTTTTTTGATTTGTCACTTATTATTGTAAAAAGGAAACGCATTTACGTTCTATGCATGTCAGAAAATCTGAGCTGTTTTTTTTAACTTATTTTAGTTTTTTAGGTATGTCCCCATTTGTCATGTTTTAGTTTTGGCGTTACAGAGTTTGTAAAAATTAAGTAAGTCAATAAATATATCGGTAAAGCTTTTTCCATATCACGTCTCGGTACCGGTGTTACAATTTATTCCGTTTTGAGAAAAGAAAAAAAAAACGTAGGTATGTTCAATCTTCTCAGAACTCCAATTCGACTTAAAATGGATTTTTTTAATCTCAAACAGTCCGAGGGGGTTAATGCAGTTCTCACGTATGCATGTAGTTGCACGCTCGTCAATTTAATTACACATTTCTGGTTTCTAGCTGAGGACTACATCTATCATGTGCCGTCAGTCTGGCAGAGCAATAAGAGAGATACAGCAGCTGCTCTGATTGACACGGAGGAAATTGAAGTGTCACACGAAACATGTTAACCGTATTTGTGTGTGTGTGTGTGTGTGTGTGTGTGTGTGTGTGCGTGCGTGTGTGTGTGTTGTCACCCACTGGCACCATACTTCACTTCAGCTACCAGAGTGGGGAAAACAACAACAGCGGGATGAATTCAAAAGGGAGGAAAATCTGGAATAAATGCTTTCTAGATTGTATGCATCTTAAACACTTGGGGAAATGTGGCTTTTTAAGGCTTTTTTTTTAATCTGCCTGAATCTGCTTTATGGTTTCCACTTTCTTTTGTTCATGTGTTCTGTTTTACTTCAGCAGGTGAACCTATATGTTCATCAAATAGTGTGTGTGAGCTTAACTGTGTGTATTAAACTAAAATGGAGCATTTCCTGTCAGCTCAGATTTTATTTCTGCTTTTTTAACTGTAGTATGTGCTCANCTCTCTCTCTCTCTCTCACTAGGCTATACATGTTTTTGTTTAAACCTTTTTTTAAACCTTTTCTTTTAAATATTAAGCTTTTTCTGCATTTTTGTAGCTAAAAGCAGCTACCATTCAGCTAATAACATATTCAGCTTTTTCTGCAATTCTCAGCTAAATTCAGCCACAAATGTTCACAGTTTACAGCATTCACACCCATTTTCTGCAGGAAATGCATTTTTTAGTTTTCAATAATATTCCCAAATTGTCACTTTATTGAAAAAAATATTTATTTTTTCTTTTGTTTTTTTCACTCACATTCCTGAATTTTCAAAATGCTCACTTTTGTTCTTATTCTAACTTTTTTTTTATTCTCACTTTTTTTCTAAATTCTCACTATTTTCAAAATGTCCGTTTTTTCCTCAAATTCCTGACTTTTTTCAAAATTCTCACTTCTTTTTTTTTATTTCGATTTTTTACTAAATTCTCACTTTTTACAAATTCTCACTTTTTTTTTGCAAAATTCAATTTCTTGGGAAAAAAGTCACTTTTTCTATTTCGTTTCTTTCCCTTAAATTCCTGACTTTTCACAATTCTCACTTTTTTCTCTAAATTCTCACTATTTTCAAAATGTCTGTTTTTTTTCTCCAATTCCTGACTTTTTTCAAAATTCTCACTTTTTTTCAAAAATCTAAACATTTTGAAAAAACTCACACCTGACTTTTGATATGATTCTAACTTATTCTTCTAAAATATAAATGTTTTATCAATCTTTTCAAAAACATATCACTTTTCTCTAATACGTATTCTTCTACTTCCTGAATCTGCTTCATGGTTTCCACTTTCTTTGCTTCATTTGTTCTGTTTTTAATTCAGCAGGTGAACCTATATGTTCATCAAATAGTGTGTGTGAGCTTAACTGTGTGTATTCAACTCAAACGGAGCATTTCCTGTCAGCTCAGATTTTATTTCTGCTTTTTTAAACTGTAGTCTGTGCTCATGTGTTTCAGTGTTGGTGTAGAGGCTGAATCTGCTTCATGAAAGGCAGGTTTTCATATCAATAAAATCATTTCTGATCCTAAATATCTTCTTCTTGTGACCTTAAAAAACTAAGGTCACATTGTTTTGCTGTCTTACACAATACACTCCAGTGAAAAACATCTCATCACATTTCTTATCTCTTATCTGCATTGTATTTGATATTGAGGTCATCCCAAAGTAATGGAAAGTAATTATATTGCTATAGTCAGATTTCTTTTTACGGGCAGTCATTTCTTCTGGCGTAATACACTTTTAAAGTAACCCTCCCAACCCGGACTAAATCGACCAGAGCTGGGA
>NW_011349330.1:0-4075 GCF_000735185.1 Notothenia coriiceps | reverse complement strand
AATAGGACGTATTAAGCGCTTGAACAAACAACACATTTGGTCGTAATAAGGGCTTGAACAATCGGCCCATTTGGTCGTATGAGTTGGAGGACTTGTTAAACTGGATAAACCAAGGTTACAAGGTTCTTGTATTTTGTTTGTTAATAATAATTTATTATTTATTTAGTTATTTTATAGTATATTTTAGTTTAATGGTCAACTTTTAAGAACAAAGCACATTGGTTCATAACGCAATCATGATTGCCGTTGGACGGAAAAAACGTTTATTAATCATCATCTAAAGCTTTGTACAATACAAAAATGAACAAAATATTACTGTCACAAATTTTCACAACATAAAAATAGTACAAATATAGAAAATCTATAAATATTTTCAATTCATTTTCATTGCTTCGAAGAACCTCACAAAAGAAGAAATGCATTTTCCATGGCAAGAGCTACTGTACTTCCTGTAGAGAAGCGGCTGCATAAAAACATGTCCAGGAAAAAGTTAAGGACTTTTTGCCACAATTATGAAAGGACTACATCAAGCTCTTGGGAGGTTCATATGCTCCATTACTTGGTGAATAACAAGGACACATCTTAAAGTGTTCAAAGGAAAAATGTGTTGTTTATGTATTATGAAATTACAAAACAGACCTAGTGGCTAATCCCTTACACTAAAACACTTGGTATTACGTTTAAGTTGCAGAGTATCAGTGATGGAAAAAAATAGTGAGACATTTAATAGTGTACCTAATATTGCAACCTGGTGCTTCTTGTATTTCAAATGACGACCACTGCATCATGACTGGTGAGGTTTTCCCACTGGTATGGGGACTGTGGTTAGAACCTGGTTCTGGAAAACAAATCTCTGGATGCGTTCAAAGACCCAGAGAAAGATGAGGAGCACACTGACGTACTGAATCCAGGCAAACTTGATGGTTTCCCAGAAGCCTGGTCGATAGGTGGCGCTAGGTTAAGGAAGAAACTCTGAGGAAGACTTCACAGAGCAAACATGCTTTATCATTTTAACCACTGTTTTAATGAAAAACAACAACATTGAGGAGAGTGAGGAACAACTCCAAATGTATGAATAGCTTGCAGATTATGTGGTTCTGTTCACCTAAACAAAACAAGCATTCGCCATACAGATTGTATGCAGTGTTTCCCGTAAGTATACACCTCTAGATACCAGAGCAAGAGGTCGGAGTAAGTTCATTTTTGGAGATAAGGTGCTTCCCAGGAAAAAAAAGTGTGTTCTATCAAAAGATACATTTATTATCTGGTAGAAAAAGCTAATTAAAGAAATGATTGATGTTTCTGCAGTGCAGCTGGAGTTTCTCTCACTTTTTTTCACGAATAGCTGGGGCAATGTGTGGTAAAATATCAATATTACCTTCTCTACAGATACATTTCCTGTTACTGCAAAATATTATGTAATCTAAATATTGTGTTTAAAAATAACATGTGAAGAATATAGCTAAAATGATTTATAACCAACACATTTAGCCATAAGGCTGCTCTAGACCTGATAGTGAATGACAATATAATGAAACAAACTTGTAATAATAATCAATATGTTGTCATATGATATGTTCTAATAATGGGCAAATATTGTACATTAACACCCTTGAAAGATCCTATTTAGAGTTTACAACATTATAATGTGGTATAAACTATATACTAATGTCTATAATACAAAGCTTTGTTGAGTACCGTACTTGATTCTGATTGGTCAATTACTGCAGTGGTCTGTTATACCTGTATAGCAAACTGCTGCTATGTATGTATGCAGTTTGGATCACACACTCTTGAGTAGGCGATACAATACTTTTAAAGTTAACAAAACCAAAATCAATATTTATTCTCAAATTATTTCCAGAAGAGTTTTGAATCACTCTGAAGGGGTTCATTTTGTAATATTATTCGATCAGTTTTCATTATCCCTTACATGTTGCGTCTATTAAGTGTTCAATTGGAGGATTAAAGTAAGTGTGGAAAGCATAGAGGTATTTAAGAAAGAACACTTGCATTTAGTAAAGGATATCTGATGACCTCCACAGGGTATCGGATCTCTGCATTAATCTGAAAGGGAGAGCCAGCAGCTCGTCCCACCGTCCACATCGGTATGGGACAGGACAGCACTGTGGTCACTGTGTAGGACAAAAAGGGACAAAAAGACACAGAGAAAAGTCAGAGTTGTCCAATTTTACAATATCCACATTTTACATTAATTCACATCTAAGGTAATGTTCGGCTTGGGATAAAGCCTGGGTTGATCCCGGGTTTTATCAGTAATAAAAGCAGAGTCAACTTACAGTTTCTATTCTGGTAGCTCCTGATTATGTTGTCAAGATCATACGCACTGGCGAAGGGGCTGGAGCCATCGATCACTGACACCTAGGTATCAAGAGAGAGAAAAAATAACAAAAGCTCAACAAATGAAGAACCAATGTTCCTGTCACATGTCCCTCAGCATGTGGGACATCCACACGGAAGTATTTTTCAATAAGATGTTTTTACGAAGGCTAAAATAAATCTGTTAAAGGGTGCAGGTTGCATATGGGTGATATGCTAGTTGACTACATGGAACATGATTTGTGATTTTTTTTCAAATTGGCATCACAAACAGGATCAGAAGCCCACTTTCTGGATGTACAGACATCACAGGATAAATGAGATACTATTAACATAATTAAAGACATGATGATTCTCAGTTGAGTACTTCAGTTATAAGGAGCGTAAACAGTGTATTTTTCCAAGAACAACACATGTATCCATAGTTACTGTACACAACAAAGATGATGATGGCTGTAGCCTCAATATGGATAGACAACCTGAACATATCAAATTCAAGCCGAAAATTATACTCAAATGTCACTGACTGTCGTTTTGTTGACTGAAATGGACAACAAAAATGATGACAAAGTAGGTGCCAAAATAAACACCGCAGTCTGCACTACCGCACATGTATTCATTACATTACACTGCGTTACATTTCTTTGGTTGCCCCTCTTATCCAAAGCGAATTACAATAAGTGTAAAAACCATAAAGGTCCAAACTCTGAACAAGGAAAGTGCAGATATATTCACTTCAAGCAAGTCATACCGTTGTAAGTGCTGCTGAATTAGTTACATGGCCTAAATTAAAACGTGGCGTTTTTATTTGTATTTGTTTTATCAAGGTACAGTGGAAACAGAGGAACTCCCACATGGAGAGGATATTCTGAAACATGGGACCTGTGAAGTCTCAGTGTGATTAAATATTTCAGCATGTCAATCACTATCTGCTCTACTTGAGTATTGATTTGTGCAGTAAAACAGAAAGACAAACAGTGGACAGAGGGAGAGAGACAGTGAGTCAGTGCGCTCTCACATTGTAAACGTTGTAGACCCCCCGGTGAGGCAGGGGGGTCCTCTGCTGCAGCTTCAGGTCCCCGCTGATTAACAGCTTAGCTCCGGGGACAGAGGAGGAGTGCTGCACATACGCCAGGCTCTGCATCACCACTGTGGACATCCTCTAGAAAAACACAAGGAAACAACATTGTTTACTTTAGTGGGAACATTGTGGGGCAGAGTGGCGCAGTGGGCTGTGCGTTTGATCATCAGATCAAGGGGGCGTTGGGGAACTCCAGTTTGAAACTGCGTCAGGCCGTTGTGTCCTTGGGCAAGACACTTCACCCGAATTTGCTCCTGTGGGTACTGTCCACAGTACATGTATGATATTAATGTGTCGAGGTGTGAAGATGGGCGGTGTGGTGCAGTGGGTTGAGCGTTGGTGTTCGGATCAGGGGGTTCAACAGGTTCAAACCCCACTGCAGTCAGCTGCAGTCCGCTGTGTCCCTGAGACACTTCACCCCAAATTGCTCCTGTGGGGATTGCCCACAGTACTGAGTATGTAAGTCGCTTTGGATAAAAGCGTCTAACAAGTGACATGTAATGTAATCATCAGATCAAGTGGGCGAAACCCTGCTGCCACTGCGTCTGTAAAGCCGTTGTGTCCTTGGGCAAGACAATTCACCTGAATTTGCTCCAGTGGATATTGTCCACACTACATGACCATTAGATGTATGTATGATATGTATGTGTAATG
>NW_011349329.1:0-5208 GCF_000735185.1 Notothenia coriiceps | reverse complement strand
CCCGCTGTTCTCCGACATTTTTATTTCACATAGGTAAATTCGGAGCAAAAAAATTCAGATACATGATTTTCAAAGTAATTATTTTCAATGCTATACATTCGGTATCTGATACAAATCAAATACTTCTGTCTCTTGTTTGCTTCCATACATGTAGGGCTGATAACAAAGGCTGTTCTGCAATTATGTCTCAAGGCTACAAAAAAAGGGAAACGTTTTATTCTGAAACTTTTAAGCGGAAGTCCTGTTTCTTTTTGTGGCTAGCTTGTGGATGGCACTAAAATCTGTTGGTGATGCTGTCAGTCCATAAGGTTAGCACTACAATACAGTACCTGCTTACAGAATAAAGATATGTGGCAGCGCTAGGACAGTGCTGTTTCACATGAGAGGAAGTATCCAGCGAATGCATGCTCACAATTTTCCGGATTATGAATATACATGGAGTTATTTGAGAGCCATGCGTTTTCTTCCACAGTTGGCAGGCAGGTATTCTCCCACAGCCAGCCTCGCACCGGGGAAGCATCTGATTCGGCACCGCCGCTGGATGGTGATTTAGCATGAATGCTAGCTAACTAATGAACATCACGCTGTTTATGAATCCGTAGAGGCAGCGTTAACATGCAGCGCGAGAGGATTTGATACATTTCATCCATTGTCGTTATTCGCTTCATGGGGGGCACACGCATGCCCGTCCAGAAGTCAGAACCTCCAGACAAAAGCTCTGATGTGACGTCAGCCGGCATTTCTTTTTACCAAAGGAACCGTGAGGCGAGGGATTATTTTTAAACATTAATTTGAGTGTGAAAGACACTTGACCCTGTCTTTTGTCTTGTGGGCAGGTAAAGGAGACTCCAGGTATTTACTTTCAGGCCGGATAATGTTGATACAGTAAATGGAGCAGCTCTTCAGAAAGAACCGAGCCAGGACTGTCCCCCTCCGGCTGCGTGTGGACCTGACGGCTCCTCTGAACCAGGTCTCCTACACCCTCTGCACCTGGCTGTGAGGACTCCACCCGTCTGTCCCGAGGTCTGTGTGTCCCCTTACCCGTCTATCGTTGGGAGGATGTTTGGACCAGCAGGGAATCATTTATGACAAGGCTTGGCTGGGATCTGCCTTCTCTTCAACCAAAGGAAGTTATTTTGTGTGATGTGAACACTGACATAAGTCTTACACAACGTTCCAAAGTATTCTCACACCGAGGACCCTTGCCTTGTGTTACAGGGGGCCGTATTTATCCTCCTGTAGATCACTGCTGTGTTGTCATCAGAGACGGGACTCCTTGAGCTCAAATTTGTGGAATTAAACCATGTGACACAGATCCTCTTCTACAGTGCTTGGGGAGAACCATCCCCATTTATGTTATCCCACCAAGAAAAAAAAGAAGACCATGAACTGAAGGCTGAACAGGAAGCCTTAGTGAGAGTCAAGTTTACAGGGAGGTAGCCATGCCTATTAGAAAAAAAGGTGAGTTACTGTGCCACAGGTAATGAGCTGTAGCCTATCAAGCTTTCACCAGACCATGTTCTACATATGAACATTGTAGATGTCACCTCATCAATATTCGTTCATTATTTTTTGTTAGTCCCTTTCCTGTTTTAACACGAAAATGCTGCCTGCACAAATACAATGCTTTGTGTAGTTTTCTGTGGAAGAACTTGCCTGTATAGAGATTTTATCACATAACACTTAAACGTTGGACTTCTTCTGGCTGAATGGGAGCAAATCTCTGCAGCCAGGTTCCAAAATCTAGTGGAGAGCATAAAGCACAAGAGTAGAGACAGTTATAGCAGCACCTGCAGGCCCATGCTTTTGAAAGTGGTAAATGGACTGCATGCATATAACTCTTTTCCAGTCTACGCAACCCCTTAAAGCGCTTTTAGAACACAAGGCAGCATTCACCCATTCACACGGATCCACACAGAGGCAGGGGCTGCCATACAAGGTGCACCTGCTCAGAGACTAACATTCGCACACAGTGTTGGCCACTGGGAGTTATTTTAGTTTAAGCATTGAAATGTTGACAGCAGGGGATCGAATCACCGGCCTTCTGCCTGGAGGAGGACCACTCTACCTCACATTCGCACCCTCAATATCTGATGTATCACATAGTGCTGGCCTTTAGGGGTAGCTGATGTATTTTTGTATGGCCTATGTTTTTTATATACAGTTTCAATGTTTATTTTAGTGTAAATGTATATTTTTAGACTGAAAAAACAAAGCAAAGCGTGTGTTGTGTGCCCTCTGTGTTGCAGACACAGCGCGGGCCCTTGGGCTGTTGGAGGAGTACTGCACTAAACTGAGGAGGCCGGAGGAGCAGCAGCTCAAAACTGCCATCCAGAGAGTCGTGGGGATCTTCAAAAGCAACCTGTTTGGAGCTCTTCTTGGTGAGTCATTAAAGCACAACCAATACACCAAGCTGCTGTCTTTCATGTCATATTGTAGGGTTTGTCAGAAGTAAAAAGTCATTCAAGGCAGTGTCATTTTCTTCATAGTATTTAACTTCAACATACCTGGTTCTGTACTAGCCTACTATGTCTTAATTAGCGTTTAATAATAGATTCATTTTGAACCTGTGATAAACCAGAAACATATGGATTATCATAAACAGGTGTTCATTGGGACGGGCTGTTGGGGCTCAGCCGACACGTAGGCCAACGCTCTGGCATCATCCACCTCGCTCGTCTTAAACTGTTGATATGTTTACTCATGGAAAACGCAGCTGTTTATCAAATAAAGCTCTCGCTAAACTTACAGCCAGACTCCAGCCAGAGAGAGAAGTTTGGGCTGTGTTGGAGAGCTGTGATCCCAGCGGTGTGATGTCTCTCTTCTCCCACCATGAAAACAAGAGCACACAACGGTCTATCCTCCTATTGTTGATCAGGGTTCACCAGATTGGTACATTAAACAAAAATAAGTTAAAGGTGACCTATCATGCAAAATGCACTTTTGTACGTCTTTTATAATGAATATGTGTCCCCGGTGTTCCAGGGAACTCACCATATGTCAGAAAACACAACCCTCTCTATTTTCCTCGATACCCAAATCTCTTAAAAAGGGGCTGCAACGGATCTGATACAGACTGATCCAGATTTGAACACTTCTGTGACGTCACAGAAGTGGCGCTACGGCTATTGGGCCAACTCCACCAATCAGGAGGAGACAGCCACGGACATTGCCGTTCGAAAGTGCTGGAGACGCTGTAGTACATATGCCAGGCCTGTAGATGGTGCTGTTCTCACAGAATCAGCTCATGAAAAGACACTGTTAAATTGAGCGAAATGAGGAATGGCTAAAATGCATGATCTGTTTGGTATTTTGAAAAATAAAAAGTATAAATATGCCTTATATAGGTATGGTCCCACACTATATTATTCAAATATAGCATGATAGGTCCACTTTAAGTTTTGGTTAAAATGTTTCTGTTATTTTTCCATAGTTTTTTAAATATTACAACAAAATTGAAGTATAAAGCAATATTACAATATTTTACATTAGCAAGGTTGTATCACAACAGGTTAAAGAAAGCAGTGCTCTGTTTAATCAAGCCTCACCACATAACGACAGCAGCAACTCAACAGTTCAGGGACAATTTATTGGTATTCTGCAACACATGGTTGCTCGACAAAAAGCAGTTTATTCATGTTACACAAGAAAAACAAGAAAAAAACAAACGTAGGAGAAATGTGTTTCTGTAGTGCATGTTTTACCAGGAGGAATGTCAACAGCATCAAAAATAATGATGAATTCTCTTGATGGATAATTTGACAGCAACTGATTTTATATTGTCAGACCTGTTTTAATTATTCTCAGAAGCCTAGCTTTCAGGTGGTGGTAACCAGAGAGAACCTGCCCAGTCAGGAACCCGGGCTAACCCATTCAAGTTCTAGATGACACTAATATTTTGGTTACTTTTATTTTTATATTTGTTTTCGCCACAATATTTCATTACTGTCAAAAACATAAAAATATATACAGTTTTTCCCTGACGAAATTCAATGCTGTGAGCTAATTGCAGTACTGGATAATGTGTATGTATAAAGAAGTTGCCTGTTTCTGATTGTGCAGTCTGTACACTGACCAATAGGACTGCCAAATGTTCACACACAATTAAGAACTAACTTGAAATATTATTGAATGATGAAAATCTAATTTGCATAGCCTTATGCTAAGATATGCTGTGTAACAAATATGGGGCAGCTTCCTAATCTAGGTAACAGGGCTCGAGATTAAGGACTGCCCGATGGCCTGGGGCCATCTAGTATTTAGCTCAGGCAATGAAGCCTCACCTGATGGTTGCCCGATCGGGTAATCTATTATGCCAGTATCATGCAGCTCGCGGATCCAGTAATGAGTGACCCGACAGTAAAACTAAACATATCTATAACTAGTTTAGGTAGTTTGAGAGGTAATTCAAATAGCTACGTGTGATATTTTAACCTGAAGTGTGTGTTTTGTCCGCTCACCGCTGCATGTGATCATGCAGAGCTGCGTGTCGACTCGTCAGCACCAGCTGATCTCTCTCTCCCGTCAGATTATTAGTCTTCACTCGCGTTTATGTCCATATCAATCAGATCCAGCTAGTTCTAGCTAATGATATGACTACCTGCTTATTAAAAGACACCTAAACAATAAGTGTCGCTATCCAACTGGGTGAGGCCACAAAGTATAGCGCAGCATTATACATTTGTTTACATGCCCACCGGAAACCCGAGGCATTACCAACAGATCAACGCACAATCAACCCATACAGCACATCTCTTTCTCCACATTAAGTGTTAGACATTATAATTGACTATTCTTGTCTGTCACATACTCTTCTTGTCTGTCACATAAGTGGCGCAACTGAAGCGGTATTGCGCTAAAGGGAAATTATTTTGACCGAAGAGATTTAGATTTGCCGGCTAACGGGAACTCTGACGTCGCCATGTTTTGTGCTTCGCGGATGCGCTCGGCTCCTCTCGACTGCTGCTCGGGTCTGCTCGGTCAGCTTCCGGATGAGGAGGCATTCGTTCGACCAACTTACAGTAGATAACATTACAAACATTTTTAACAGGGGCCATAATAGTGTAAATAATGTTTGTTTTGGCAGTTACAACTGAATGTAATGTGTTCTACTTTTTTACATCTGGGAAGGCATTTGCCTTCATCAGATGGAAAGTGTCTTGACCAACAACTTAAGTATTTCTTATAGCTATGCAGGGCATGCAAGCG
>NW_011349328.1:0-1909 GCF_000735185.1 Notothenia coriiceps | reverse complement strand
CTTCTTTCATTTAACCCTTCACATTCCAACAGAAACTGAACAGGGAGATTCAAAGGATTTATTTCTTTGGAAATGTTATTTTAAATACAAAGCATGCAACGTATGCATTTTTTGGAATATCTTAGGCCCTCAGAGAGGACCTAGAGGGCCCTGACGGCTCGCCACTGGCTCTGATAAAAACATTATTATATAGGCTAATAAACTCATTAAGAAAGCTGGCTCAGTCAACGCCGTCAAACTGGACACTTTTTTAGCTGTTGTGGAGAGGAGGACTCTGAACAAACGGTTCTCTATCACGAATAACCCTACCCACCCTCTCCACCAGCAGCTGGACATACAGCGGAGCGCCTTCTCTAACAGACTGCTAACTGCAATAACCCTGTATAACAACTCACCTCTGGCTGGCACAAAATTGACTTCCCCATAGTTTGTAAAGTGTCTCCTCTTCAATAATCCCGAACAATTTGCACTACAGCTTTCTGCACAATGATAATGTATACTTAATCCAATGTCTTTTCTATTGTGAATTGTATATACTGTACTTAATGCTAGTGTCAGTTTTTATTTGTATTTCATTTGTATCTTATTGTATCTTTTAAACGTGTTTAACTTGTGTAATGCTTGACGCTGCTGGAACCAAATAATATCCCAATTTGGATAGATAAAGTAAATATCTATCTATCCATCCATCCATCCATCCATCCATCCATCCATCCATCTATCTATATATATATCTATCTATCTATCTATCTATCCAGCTATCTATCTATCTATCTATTTATTGGCCTCCAGTATTTCTGCTTAAAGTTTGCTAGAGAACTACGCATCAAAACAACTTTTAACTCAAAATGCAGATATTGCTAAATAATATACAAAATACATACCCTTTTTAAATGTTGTGGTCCTGTCGAAAGCTGCAACAGGAACAGAGAACCCTGTTGTATTTTCAACAGGCAAGGGAAGGAAGCCTTCAAGTTAGAGGTCTGACCCATTTGGGCGTGTTTGTTTTTTTGTGTGGTTGTTTCAAGGGAGGGAGAGGTAGAAAGAGAGCGAGAAAAGAATTCAGCAAATTTCTCTGGAACTCTTAAACGTTTCAACAGATAGCAGCAATCCTTTGTGAAAGACAAGCCTGAAAGTCACTGGGCTGCATAGTCTGGTTTGCCATTTGAAAAGGTGTTGCTATGATACAGACCTTAAAACAAGGACGTGTTTGCCAGTGGCGGCTGGCCAATAGAGGGCGATAGGCCGTCGCCCTCCCTAAACCACACACAAAAACATTATTATTAATAATATTAATAATAATAATAATAATAATAATAATAATAACAATAATAATAATAATAATGATAATAATAATAGTAGTAATAATAATAATTAATTATATAAATTGTCAATATTTGTGTTTAAAATATGTAATGCACCCAGAAATATGTGTAAAATATGATTTAAAAATAAACACTGTACACTGTATGACTGAAGTTCAGTTCTGGGGCGATAGAGAAATCGCCCTAAGGAGGCGGGTGTCTGTAGCAGGTTAGCCAATGGCTGATTCAAGATATGAACATATGTCATAAAATGTAGCCAATCAGCGTCCTCAAAACTAATACGAGAGGGGCAATTATCTTATCGCCCCAAGTAAGCAACTGCTACGCAGCTGGACGACGGCAACAGGATTGCTTGGACCACTAGTTGCAACACCGACCCCTGCTGACGGTAGAGAATGCCATTTTGCAGAACATACTCATGGTTCTCAGCAGGAAACCGATGGACTGTCCACTCCAAGTAGGGAATGAGTCCTTACCCCAAGTGAAGGAGTTCAAGTATCTCGGGGTCTTGTTCTCGAGTGAGGGAACAATGGAGCGTGAGATGGGTCGGAGAATCGGAGCAGCGGGAGCGGTACTGCAGTCTC
>NW_011349327.1:0-2179 GCF_000735185.1 Notothenia coriiceps | reverse complement strand
TGTATACCAGTAGTCTGATACAATATGTACAGTTTGAAAGGGTGTTAAATGAAATGTGGTGATGATTAATGGTTTTTGTGTCGATGTAATAGCAGTTAAAACAGGACCGGTCAAATTTGACCGCGAACACCAAAGGGGGGAACAAAGGCAACAGGAGGGCTAATAAAACATGCTGCAAGATCAGGAGAGATTAGTTCAGGATCACCGGACAAACATTATATTTATATATATTTCAGGAAGATAATTCTTCTTCTGGTATGAATGACATGAAACATATAATTTGAGTATCAGATTTTCTTGACAACTCTTGACAATGGTGATGAGGTTATGATAAATAAATATGTTGTTCAGCCTATTCAGATTCAATCCAGCTGTTCTCCATTTATCTTTCAAATCAAATCAAAGTGTATTATAGCCCCAAATCACAAGAAATGCCTCAAAGGGCTGTACAAAGCAAACAAAAACAAAATACAAATGTCATAGCATAAGACATGAGTATTGCCATGTGATAAAAGCATGTGACTGATGAAGTGATTGTAATGTAGATGGAAACGATGGAGATTAGTTTGCAAGGAAGACAGATGCGAAGAGATGGGTTTTCAGTCTGAGTCAACGGAAATAGCTTCGCAGATCTTTCCAACCCTCTCATATGCATTCAGTCTCACACACATACCTTCACAAAGGGGACTCAGAGGCCCAGCTATCATCTGAAAACTGCTAATCAACAATGAGTCAGCGGACACCTTATCTGATAGTCATTGTAGCACCCCTTTCCAATCTTCAGTTTTTCACTTCAGCCCCCTGTGCAAAGCTGTCTAGGAGCAATTTCAGTGATAAAACACAGCAGGGGAGATGGGTATTAACAAAGGTGACTCATGCTTCTGCAACCTTTAAGGCAAATCATAATTTCACGTTTCATTTGAAAGGATGTTACGATAATTTCCTCTTTTTTTAAATGCACGCTGTGAGCTGTCTTTGAAGTCTCTGGTCTGAAGACTGTTTGTGAAGTCCTCTGTCCGTTCCACTGATCTAACACTGAGAGCTACTGATACACATTAGAGGACTTAAATATATGAAGTTGAGCCGTCAGGAGCTTCAGCGATCACGCGAATATCACAGCAGGCGATGTCTACGGTCAAAAAATGTTTGTTTTTGATGGGGGAATTCATGAGTGGAACCTTTATGCAAGATGCACTTTTTAGATTGACATTTAAAAATAGTTGAGGACACATGAGGTGATATTTAAGGGACAATAAATACGTTTTGTCAAGAAATTATAATGTTTCCTGTCGAATGGGAGCCTTAAAGCATATTTCCATTTATTACAACTTGCGTATCATGTCATTTTTTGCCATCAACTATTTTGGTAAATACAAGGGCAATAGAACAGTGTATGTATTCGTGAAAGCTGTTTTTAATCACTGCTCCCCCTGGTGGATACATGATCCATTGCAGCTGGTTTCATTATCATTTAATTTATTCATCAAGGGGGCGTATCAAGTCATGCAGGGGGTTTTCCTTTCAGCGAGGGCCCACCCCGTGCCGATCATGGACCCACATAGGTAGGGGCGTCCGAAATGTGAAAAATAATGTGTATATCCACCGGCGCAATTTGGATCCACATTCAAATTTAAAGATGTCCACCAAGTTTTGTGAATATCGTGACCGCAGATCTTCCGCAATACTAAACACAAACAGACCAAGAAGCAAACCAACAAACTAACAGAATACAATACTTCCTTGGCAGCGGGAACAATTATTACAGCCTTAAAACACATTAAAAAGCGAGATTACAAAAAAAATTGACTGAAAGCAAAAGCTATTCCTGGAAACAGCCTTCAACTTTAAAGTTATCTTACCAATGCTAGTGGGGCCTCAAAAACCGTGCCGCGCCACACTAATTGCGCCGCATAAGCGCATAGGTGCGCCGCATTTTCGGCTCAGTTGAGGCACCCTCCGCAAGATGATGCCCCCTCCGCAAGGTGAGGCCCCACGCAGTCTGCATGATCGGCCTGTAAGGAGGGACGGCCCTGAGCTAAATGCTACACTATATTCAATCGCTAGTAATAATAATAATAATAATAATGGGTTTCATTTATAAAGCACTTCATATTTGACTTCAAATCCCGAAGTGCTACAAGCAGTGAGCATGAACAGTATAAAAACATTACACAATACT
>NW_011349326.1:0-2386 GCF_000735185.1 Notothenia coriiceps | reverse complement strand
TCTCAGTGTGTCCTGTTTCCTGTTAACACACCTGTAAACTCGTTAGTGTGTCAGGTGACTCCTTAACACACCTGTAAACTCGTTAGTGTGTCAGGTGACTCCTTAACACACCTGTAAACTCGTTAGTGTGTCAGGTGACTCCTTAACACACCTGTGAACTCGTTAGTGTGTCAGGTGACTCCTTAACACACCTGTAAACTCGTTAGTGTGTCAGGTGACTCCTTAACACACCTGTAAACTCGTTAGTGTGTCAGGTGACTCTCCTTTAAGCTCGTTAATATAAACGTTGACTCACATGCGTGCAGAGAAAAGTGTTTTCTTTCCGTAGAGTTCGTGTTGGCAGCAGCTGACGGGATCGCAGGAGTCACAGCTGATCCCAGAGAGCCAATCACAGGCCGGGAGGAGGAGGAGGCAGGGAGTGATGAAGAGGAGGAGGAGGATGAAGAGTCCTCCCCCAACAGGTGCTGGATGGAGTGCAGCTGGAAACACGGATCAGACAGCAACACTGAGGAGGCCCGAGAGATCCTGGGGGAGGAGGGGGAGAAAGGGTTAGTAAGATGGGAGGTAACACAACTAATGTGTATGTAAACAATGGAAAACTTCATCACAGGCTCATCAACAATGCAGCAATGATAAGACATACAACAACAACAACAACAACAACAACAACAACAACAACAACAAGAGGGTTCATGGATTTTTGAGTTTAAAAGACAGAGAGTTATTAAACCGTGCAGCTCAGTAAAGCATTTAAGGAAAAAGTGGCTGAAAAGATATGACTTTCAGATTAAGATTCAATAACAAGCTTCTTTGAGCATTAGGAAAAGTGCTATCAAAATCCAATGTATTATTATTATTATTATTATTATTATTATTATTATTATTATAATAAACGTAAAGTTATGAAAATAGCATTGTACATTTTGGAGGCAAAACATTTTTTACATTTAAAGAAAACTAAATTGTAAGATTAAAAAGTTGTGGTGTTTAATTAGAATATATAATATTTAGGAAACAAATGTATTTGGGAAGAAAGTTTTTTAGCATTCAGGATTTTTCTTTTTTCAACATTTTGCTAGAGTAACTTGTGATATTAGGTAAAAAGAAAAAGTATTATTTGGAAGAGAAATGGTTATTTGGTAGTAAAAAAATCAAATATTTAGGGGGAAATGTTTTGATATTTGGAAAGAAAAATGTGTAGCGTTAAGTTCATTACGTTTGAATCCTGAAGATCATTTACGGCAGACAGGCCGATTACAGCAGAGCGAGGAGCATCAGAGGAGCTTCCTGCTGAGCGTCAGCGGACAAACAACCTTTTCCTCCCAGCCGCCATGACACTTCACACAGAGAGCCTCCCCCTCCCCCCCTCCTCCCCTTCTGTCTTTGTGAAGAGGCAGTGAGCGTCAGAATGGAAAATGTCCCGTCTTTGTCTCGCTCTTTAATTACGATCCAACAAAAGGCCAAAGTGCCGAGGCTGACACGCTCGTTGTTCTGAGAGAAAATGAAAAAGCGTCAGACAGGAAGGAGGACACGTCTGGACGAGGGACACGAGGTGGAGGAACTCACCCCGTTATTATTCATGTATAACATTAACCCTGACGACCAAAGGAACACAGGAAGTCTAATGTTAAAGGTGTTTCTGAAGGTTGTGTCTTTTCTCTGTTTCATGTCTTATTATAGAGAATATCTTTGGACACTTACACACATCACGTGGACCTGAGGAACTCATATTTACATGTTTTGTCGTAAAAAGTGACAATAATGTAAATAAAAAGGCATTGAAAGAGTTTGGGGAACAAGATGTTAAACCAAAAAGGAACAGAGAGCGCTAACCCTCCATAGAGGCTCAAAGACAATCTCCAGGAATGATGGGGATCGAACCGGCAACCGTACGGTTTTAAGACAACTGCTCTGCCAATGTTGACGATCATAAGAGGATCCAGTGAGGGCAAGTGGAGTACTCTTTCAGGAACTCAATTATCCAATTGAATGTTTGGGTCTAATTCAAACACAAAAAGCCTCTGTCAGGGTTTCTGACCCGCTTTTGCTGTGACGCTGTGTTTCCAGATTACGGTGTTTCTGTTTAAAGAGATGCTTCAGCGAGTCAAGAACCAATAAGGTGTCAGCGTTTAGTGCGGAAATCAATTTTCCAATTATTCTGACACTCCATGAATGCAGCACGCATCTCACAATGTACACAGAGGAGAATCTCTATGGTCGTCATTGATCCTTCATCCTACATGTACCCTGCTTCCTTACATGTTCCCAACATGTTCCCTACATGTTCCCTGCTTCCTTACATGTTCCCAACATGTTCCCTGCTTCCTTACATGTTCCCTGCTTCCTTACATGTTCCCTACATGTTCCCTTCTTCCTTACATGTTCC
>NW_011349325.1:0-18772 GCF_000735185.1 Notothenia coriiceps | reverse complement strand
GTGTGCCTTGGCAGCTCTGTTTAGATGATGTCACTCAGGTTTGTGGCCCCAATCTGTCCAGCAACACCATAGTATCCAACTGCAGCACTGAGTCCCATTAAGAATGCATTGAGGATTATATCTGACAATTTTGCCACCTGTTCAAAAACTATGGCTCCTATAAAAAAACAAACAGACGGTGAGCATCAGGGAACCCCAATGTTACTTGTTTTACCCAAAGCGACTTACATACTCAATACTGTGGGCAATCCCCACAGGAGCAATGTGGGGTGAAGTGTCTTGCCCAGGAACACAAACATGCTGACTGCATTGGGGTTTGAACCTGTGACCCCAACACCAAGGCACTATCCACTGCGCCACACGCCTCCCAATGAACAGTTATGTTTTTCGTTAGATTTTGCGTGTAAAATGTGGAGATGGGAGAAGTTTGTTTAAAGTTGACTTCACTCTAGTCTGAAAAAGAAAGACCCAGAATTGTTTTACATGGGAGTCTATTGGGAGCTATGTGGACTTGTTGACAGGTTTTTATCTCTTCATGCCCTCAAGAGACATTTTGTTTAATATTTTTTCTTTATTTTTTTTTATTTGTCAACGTAGGAGAGGTTTTTCCCTACGTTTTTTCATGAAAGATTATGTCTCAGGAGTGTAGGGTTTGGGAATTATGGCAAGTTAAAAAAAATATATACAGTATATGAAGGCACATTTAAAGCTGTCCCCCACTCTAGCTGTGACATCACGCACTCTAGACTTAACGAGCTGCTCAATACACACTAATGTTAATGTTACAATCTGAAGAAGGCCTCTTTACCAAGGTCCAAACTAAGTTAAATATCTCAAAAAGTGTAAAAAAATTGAAAAATCTGAATAACAAGTTTTATAGCTGAAGGTCTTGTGATCATTTTAAAGTTGGAATGAATGAATGAATGGTCTATAGCTGAAAGTGTGTGGAAGGAGTAGCATTTGGCACACGGTGTAGGTAAAAGAGGATTTGAAGGTTCCTCCCATTGAGTTCCATGTTAAAAAGAGTTTAAAAAGCAGAATATTTTTAAAAGTATAAAATATTTTGAAAAAGTTGAACGTCTCCCATCATGTGCTGAACATGCTGAATAGTTTGATATTTGAATGGTTTCTGTAGCTGAAAGTAGTCTGAGGTTATTTGACAGCAAAACATTGGTTGAAATAAGAAGATGAAGAGGAAGAATAAAGATTTGAAGAACCATAGTGGAATGCTGTAAACAGCATTCAAACTAATGGTGGCAGTGCAACTTCACATTTAGGAAGGATACATATACATAACGATAATACTAATGAAAAGCATTAAAAAAAGTTGTGATACCCAGAAGAAATTCTTTTTTTATGACACACAAAAAGTCCCTTCTGTGCGATAATCATTCCCAGTCGTTTGTCCCATCCCTTAATAATGGTCAACATGATGTCTCAGTTTGTAGCAAATAATTGATTTTCACGTTAAAACTACAGAATTGTTTTGCAGCAGTTCATTCTGAAAGGCCACTTTTTACTCCCTGCAGAGCCTTTATTCCTCATTTATTCCAACTCGACCCTGTAATTATAGAACCCTGCAGTGCATTAAATCTAAAGATATACCTGTAGCATAAAAGCATTGCCATTTCCTTTGTTATTTGCAATGTGGCATTTAAGCTGCTAAAACATGATGACATGCTTGAAATGCCGCATATTTTTGGATGTGACATTAAAACAAAAATAAATCAAAATTATAGTTGTTACATTTCTGATAAATTCTAGTGGTGAATGTGGCTCTGCGGTATGGAATTCATAATTCACCTTTACAAACATGGAATCGGCAAAATGTATGAACAATATATAGCAGTACCTTTGTGTTATATTGATATATATTAGGCTTTCAAACATTATGTCTCTGTTCTGTTTTCATTGAAACAAATACATGTTATAGACTGGTGTGACATGAGTAAATGTGTCTTGCTCACACTATTATGCGCTTCGTTTAACAGTTTTTCTGAGCATGAAATGATAGTGGCGTGACAAATGGACATGTCAGTGCTCTTTAGAAGTCAGAACATGATGTGTATTTAATGAGTTTTGTGGCTTTTCTGTTAAAAGAATGAATTTGTATTCAGTTTCAAGCAGGACTGAGTTGGTGGTAGTGAGATTTCATCGTTCCTTCACTGTACTGCTACTGTAGATCCTTGAATGTTACTTTTAGGGAAAATAAAAACAACACATATTCTGAATTATTGAACAAAGCTAGTATTGTGTATTCATACGCAATATCAGATACTTGTTTATTTTATTATAAAATGAAATGGGGGCGAATGGAGATCCCAAGACATTGCTCACAAAAAACGTATTTGCTCACATTTATCAAATGTTTTTCACAAGTTGAATACATTTGTAAACCCATAGCTAGACATAAACAGGGCCGCCGTAAAATACGCGTTACATCCTTGTATACAGCTTAAACTATAAATAAATTTTGGTAATGCTAGCTTTACCAACATTTGAATTAACTACTTGTTCTGCTTCATATGATGGTAAATGTAATGAATTAGCAATACGGACAACAGAGATATTTGAAAAACAGCAGCCTACTTCTGGATTTAGGGATTTAATAGAACAAATGGATGAATTGAGAAAACAATGTTCAACTGAATTGACATGGAAATAAGGGTTAGTAGCCCTCTTATTCTCGCCTTTAAAGTAAATTGATAAACTACCTATAGAGCAGGGGTCGGCAACCCGCGGCCCTCGAGCCGCATGCGGCCCTTTAAGCCCTCTGCTCTGGCTCCCTTGAGCTTAGACAAAAATAAGAAGGAAATAAAATAAAAGTATTTGTAGGACTATTTATATTTTGTTGTATGGTTGAAAATGTTTCATATCTTGTATTTTGAGGTGATACTGTGACACATAAATAAAAAACAAAACAGTTTTAATTAGATCAACTAAAATATGCGTCACATCCTGCTACGGTCCCGCGCGAGCGTCTTTTCTTGGAGGCGAATAACCTGACCCCCGGCTCGATGAGCGAACTATGGATAAATCAAAGAAAAGTACCGGAGGAACACAGGATTTAATTCTGTGTGGACAGAGTTATGCTTTCAAAGCAAACGATGCTGGTGTACCGGTATGTTTGATATGTAGAGAGAAGTTGTCAAAGGTGCTGCAGCCTTTACATATCGAGGAACAACACGGGAGAGGAAGACAGCTGACGATCTTCAGTCATAATTCAATGGGGTATGTAATTTATTTCAGAAAACACTTTTTGTTATATTCCATGGAATGCTCTTAATATCCCGATAGCAATGAATATATTAAATGCTTTGACAATAAATACATACTAAAATTAATCTCTGGAAGCCGTAGCGCTGTAAAAAGCACGACCAATCATCTGAGCCGGCCCGGCTAAAATAACTGGATGGCCTACCTGCCTGTCAGCCTTCCATCTGTGCACAAACTTATCTCGTGGCCTCATTGATGATGCACGTTCGTGTATGTTGGAGGAGGGACTCTGTAAGAAAGTCTGAAGGAAGAGGCCTATTTTTTCCGGTTGTGTATTTTCAAATTCTAGCGCACTCGAGCTGGTTTCTCCATTCTTACTTACCCCACCGTTAACTCTTTTTAGGGTGCAGCTATATGTTTTATTTATTTCAAAGTGGGCCCATTTTAATAATATTTTTTTTACCTTCAAATGTGCAGAGGACTCCCCAAGTGCTGTGTTTAATTTATTTAAAGTAGGCCTGTGTATTATTTTTAATNAAGTGACATGTTAAACTGGAAGAGTAGGAAAAATAGTGAAGAAGCTTAATATTTAAAAGAAAAGGTTTAAAAAAGGTATAAACAACAATATGTATAGCGACGCTATACATATTGTTGTTTATACCTTTTTTAAACCTTTTCTTTTAAATATTAAGCTTCTTCACTATTTTTCCTACTCTTCCAGTTTAACATGTCACTTTCAAGTTTTCAACAAAGTCATTGCAATTCATTTGAGCTGTAACAATTTGATTCAAATCATTTCACTTTTCTCCGCTAAGTTCAGCAATACACTTACTTGGTTTTTGTATCTAAAAGCAGCTACCATTCAGCTAATAACATATTCCGCTTTTTCTGCATTTTCAGCTAAATTCAGCCATAAATGTTCACAGTTTACAGCATTTGCACGCATTTTCTGTAGGAAATGCATTTTCTAGTTTATATTAAGTTGCTAAGTAACCCCGGGAAGATTTTGTTTTTAAATGTTGAAGTGAAATGCATCAATCTGGTGCACTTTGAGCACAACATGAATGTATGGATACAGCTCTCAACACTCATGAAAGGGAGCTGTACACTTGTCAATAATCCAAACATCTTTAGAATATGATCACAACCAATAACAAATCATTTAAACTTGTTTATTCTTATCTTATGTTACCTAGTTAGCATTCTTTCTTTTATTTATATATATTTTACTAATCACTCAAAAAAAAAAAAGTTCACTGTCCTATACTGTAGTACACATTGGAATGAATTCTTACTTTATTTTTTACAACTAGGCTATATTAAATAGATAAAGGTGTGCTCTCTCTCTCTGTCTCGCTCGCTCACAGAGGCTGTGTGCTCCTCCGTGGCGATGACGGCTTATTGCGTTAAAAATAAAAATAAACATAGGCCTATTTGTAAAGTGGGGGGACACAAACGGGATTTCGAAAACTGTCACGGTTAAACTCCTTATGAAGTGGTGAGGCGCTGTGAAAGTCCACCGCCGTTGCGAGTGTCCAGCTGTAACAGTCTACCGCCCGCGAGGACCCAGGTTAGATTCCGGCCTGAGGTCCAAAAAATGTATTAAAAAAATAAATAAATAATCTGTTACGAACTCAGAAACTCAAGGTATATTACCCAATTGCACGACCCAGGAGACAGAGGTAAAGTATTGGTAAAATACTTTATTTTCAAGTAGATTAACAAAAAAGAAACACTTTCTAATCTCTTGATGAGACGACGAAAGGTGAACAAAAGAACATTGCTCACGTAGTGAGGAACAAAAACATCATGGTTTCAAGGAGAGCATAGATCTGACCTAGGCAAGAGACAAGACGAACTGACGAAGAACACATGGGAAACTGGGGATTTTAAACACAGGACAACAAGATACAGGTGGGGACAATCAGGGGCGGGGCTTGTGCTGATGAGCACAGGAGACACACAAGAGGTGGAAAATAAGGAAACCTGGAATGACAGGTAAATGGTGAGTGACAAAACAACCATAAAACAACATAAAAATGAAAGTCTCTTAACATTTCTGTCGGTGCACAGCATAATCTCCCATTCATCAGGTCCATTTGGGACCCACCTCTCACATCTCTGTGCCCCACCAATGGGGCGGGCCCCACACTTTGAGAAACACTAGGTTAACACAAGCTTAATAGATTCCCACGTTTTGTTCTATGACATAAAATATGTCTGTGAATGTAGAAAATGTATGTCATAAACAAAGCAGTAACTAACAGATGACTAACGTTTCCACTTCTACTTCCTGCTCCCATAATTCCACAATTTCCTCACATTCTCACTTCACGCTGCCCTTCCCCTCCTCCACCATTCCCTACTTGTCAGCGGGGTTGTGAGTATTGCACTGAGAAGTATGGGGCACATTCAGACGCATGGCTGTTTGATCATTCTCCGCACATCCGCGCAGAAAGCCATCCCGAATAAGCACACACTTTAGAGATAACGTCCTTGTATCATTTAAATGTTAATAGGCTTTCTATGGGCTCAAACCTACATTTATTATTGTGCAAATTAGCCAATTTCCCCCTATCTGTGCTGTCGTTAGAGCTGGCATGTTAAGTTGTCTGAACATAATTAGAATTATTGTACTGTAAGGAATGGAGTAGAGGATGGGGGAGAGAAGAATAAAGGAGAGAGGGAGCTCATCGTTTGTTCTGTGTAGTGGGACAAGCTCTTTTGGTGAAAGTTCCCTTTGAGAAAGAAAGAAACATTCTTGCTTTTTGTTTCATCCCATAGATTTGTGGATCATCCCAATTTTCCCTCTTCTTCCCCCCCCCCGACAAGTCTGTTGGCACAGTTTCTGTTAGGGAGTTGCTTTCGTGTTGGAGAGGGGTGGATGAGTGAGCTGGAAAGTCAGAGACAATCACAAATAATGTAGCTCGGATATACAGTCGGTGCAGAGCACAATCAATGTGAGATGAAACACTTTCAATACCAGGGATCTGTTGGGGGCCCTGATGCTTTAAAGATGGCTCTGATGTATACCCGTCAATGAGACAAAGCTGTGTGTGTGTGCGTGTGCGTGTGTGTGTTTTTAGGCTCTTTAGTTTGAACTGTAATGTGAATATTTAGATTTTCATTCAGCACCTGTCAGTGCTATTACATGTCATCAATGGTTTCTACGGTTGGATTACAATTTCCATATAGATGCTGATTACCATTGGATGTCTGTTTGCATTCAGTCTGTAGTCCTAAATCATCAGTTACACATCAGTTAGTATTTCAGTGATTGCTGTACAAATAAAGACATCATTTGATTGCAGGATATCTATATAGATATTACAAATATAATATTATGAAGGGAGCATAAAGTAGAAGTGCATTTGATGTTGTTGAAAATGAAAGCCCAGCATTTATTTTACATATCTGAGATCTTTTGCATATATTTATCTTACTGTCCTTTGCTTCTCAAGTTATATCTACTTCATCTCATTTAAATTAATGTTGCAACAAGAAGGGCACTCGGAGAATGCCATCTCCTATTTCACAATGTGAACGGAAGAGGAAAGCACTTTGATGGATACACCCCGGGACTTAGATCCATAATTAAGTGGGCTCTTCTTTGGCCCTTGTTCCAGGTCTCCTGAATTGGTAATATGGACATTTTTCTTTATGTAGTCATACCACTAAATGTGTCCAGTAATCAATGTACATGTTAGCCCAAATTAAATACAATTTGATAAGCTGTAAATTATATTTGAAATACATATGGGAACTATTACATTCAAGAGTTTGACATGTATTCCTAACAGGAGATCATATACTGTATGAATGGAGTGGTACTGTTGTAACATCTCCTGTTAGGAATATTGCATCATGGATGTTGCATTTACATTCATTATAGAATACTTTTAGAATGAGCCAACACTGATAACTAAACACTTCCAATAATTACCACAATCACGATATGTCCAGATTAGTTCATAAATAATTAAAAAAATACTAATGGCAAGAAGAAATGTTTCTGTCCACCTACACAAGTCGACAAGGGAATATTATTAGACAAGCTACACAATTTAGTAAGCCAGTGTGTTTACATTGTGTTGCTTGTAAAGGCTTCAAGGATGAAGACCTTCTCTTTTTCTAACAGGACCAGTCTAAAAAGTGTATATCCTCAAATAAAATAGTAATTAGCTCAGATGTTCTGAATTGTGAATGAAATGACTTCTGGGAGCTTCCTTGTGTATGTATTCCAGGTACTTCCCATGGGGAGGAGGCCCTGGGGGCAGACCCAGAACATGCTGGAGGGATTCCCAAGGATTTCCCAGGAGAAGCTGGAGGATGTGTCTGTGGAAAAGGACCTCTGCCACCGTGCTGCCACTGCAACCAAGACCTAGAAATGGAGTGGAAATAAACAGTGAAGATGGTATCCAAGAAAGAAACAACATCAGAGAAACAACTAATGGCAATGGTTTGTCATATTGACATAGCAACATATCTCCCATCCATGTCTGTGTTAAGACATGTGATTTGCAGTAGGCTTTAGCTTAAAGGACTGTATCAGATTCTGCTGTCAAAGCATACAATCCGAAGAGCTGTCAATCATTCGTCTCCCTAGCGACAGATGACCTCTATCATATCCGTCTTTCTTCCATGTATCTGTACTGCACTTCTATCTCCTCTCTGTTCCTGTCACCCTCTCTGTTTGCCTGTCTCTCCCCATCTTGCCTTAAACCTGCATCCTTCTGTCTGCCTTTCCATCATAGTTAACTCAATCCCCCTGTCAACCTCTCTCCATCAGTTTGCTTGTACAGTTCACCTGCTTGAATCTCCCTTTCCACCCAGAGATCTATCCCTCCCTCCTGTCCTCATAATCCATTCAAAGCCAACTCATCTCCTCCTTCCTGCTGTTTTGTCTTTTTTTTTTTTTTTATATTTTGCCGTCACTACCTGCTGAACCAACTCATACTCTGCTGTCCCTACATGTTTAAGTTCCCAGCACTTGTTGTTGCATTTGGTCCAGTTCTGGTTGCGCTCGTGCGGGTTCCAGCCTGTTGTAGGCCATCTGTTAGCTGATCTGACGGAGCAGAGTGTGGCTGTAACGCTTGCAGTGGCCATTGGCATTGGCAAGGTCCAACGTCTGGCTGTGGCAGGGCAACCACACAGCCAAACAGGCAGCCGGCCTTCACACTGTTTATGAACAGCCAGATTGTTCATTCGCAGGCAACCTGGCGAAGATGCTCAAGACGAATTGTGGTTCAGTACAAGGATGAGGTTAATTGACAATGGACAAGCAAATAGCCCCTTACACTTTCATTATTTCTCTGTTCCTACCTCCTCAACCTTCCCTCCAGGAAAAAATTACCTCGACAACCAAGTATTACACAGTGTCCATTTCACCCTCATTTGCAATCAGGTTAGCCGGGCAAAAAGGTGTGAAATTGCTTACTGCTTTTTGAACCAAATATGTGTTCTTTGGGTAATCCTGGTTTCTGGAGCAAAACCTACAAGGACTGCCTTACTGCATAACACACAGAGCGTGGAGCATGCTATTATCCATTTAGCTACACATTAAAAGCATACAAAGCTGAAAAAAACTGTCACACATTGTAGTTATAGTACAAACTTACACACATATATACTTAATGAACTGAGAATATGAATGTATACTTAATGCACATTCTCCTTGAAAAATTATTACTCACATGGATGTCAGTGTACTCATGAGTTGCAGTACTGAGACACCCGTTTTGAATGTTAACTTACAGTAACATAGCCTTTATCCGTTGTTTCCAACACCAGGCTTATGCTTTCGAAGTTGGCAGAATGTTCATATTTGATTGAACGAAAGGGTAGTAGTTTTTTACCTAACTTTTCTTAAAGGGCCCATGTCATGCTTTTCCGGTTATTACCCATCCCCTTGTGTGTTATGTAGCTTTTTCTACATGTAAACGGTCTGCAGAGTCACAAACCCTCAAAGTACACCCTGTAGCGAGTAAAACTCTAACACAGAAAATACCTGTTTGTTCTGCCCCAGAATGCCCTGTTGGAGATTTCTCTTTTTCCATTTTTTTCTTCCTGGGTATGGTGACGTGCCCATACCCAAATTGACCTATCCGTGGAGCTCCTCACACACACACACAATCTCTCAGCGGCGACACTGTGATGCGCTGGGGGGGGGGGTGCTAGTGGAGCCTCGCAGCGGTGGAACTGTGGCACGCTTACACTGTAGGTGCGGGGGGGGGGGGGGGGGTGCGGGTGCTAGTGGAGCCTCGCAGATGGGGTTGCTGCAGCCCCCTCATCACCCCCCCCCTTTCCGCGTCCATTTGAGATGTCTCGCTGTCTCACAGCAACCAGGAAACCACACCATTAAGCCAGCTCACACTTTCCGCTCCTCGCAGCAGCGAGCCCCGCAACGTCCTGCCAACACGGCACCCAGACCCCACGCAGCATTCTCATCTGTTTGTCATTACTGGTGTATTTTTCTGGTTGCTAACGCCATTGTAAAACATAAACACTGATGTTCCGCTGTAACGGTGGTGGACTCATCAGAACAGAGTGGGCGAGCTGACCAATCAGAGCACAGTGGGCTCATAGGGAGGGGCAGGAGCTCCAACAAGCCGTGTAGGACAGAGAGTGAATACACATACTTTACAGAGATGCTGTATGAGAAACCAATGTGAGTTTGGAAAATTGCACAATGTAAATCTTTTCTAGTAGACCTCAACAATGGAATTATGATCAGTAGAAATGGCCATGACATGGGACCTTTAAATAATTTATGTTTAACTTTGTTGGTTTATGGGTTAGGGTTATACTAACGGATAGGATGTCAGCTAAAATAACGTAACCTTCCATTATGGTTTTAAATAGACAACAAACCTTTGCCTTCTGGGTAAAAATCATGTAAGTTGATTGATACAATTTATTTCGGTACCGGTTGAACAGAGCAAAAACAAATGAACATTCACCCCATGCAAGTGTAAAAGTAACAGCCATGTGGAAGAACTGGAGCCACTGCTCATTTGTCTATTTGCGGCTCAGATATGCATTGTTCAAGCTTCTGCCTGTAAAAACAGTTGTATATTGCCTCTGTAACCCTAACCCTAATCCCAGAAGCTTGATAAACGTACCCCTATAATGGCATCACGGATAGCTTGGATTGGGTTAAAGAACAAAACTGCGTCACAAACTAGGTTGTAATGTTTTAAAGGCATGTAATTTGACCAGGCTTGGAGATTTCTAAGGACAGTTGCAATAGGGACATTGCAGAAGGTGTTTCCAGAGCTTGACCCTTTAAAAGAGCCCTTTCGAATGATGAAAAGTTGAAGAGTAAAAGGTTTATGGTTTAAATGGGCACTCTACTTAAGTGGCATCACTTGAGTGAGTGGGCTACAAATGTTCAAATATAAACTTAAACATAGGGTTTGAAACACCTTAGCATTTGCCAGACATGGAGTAACGGTAGCAAGTTGCATCACAGGATGTGTAGAATGTTTGCCTTGTCATGTACCTCAAATAGTGTTGCACTCATTTGAGCATGACAAAAACAGTTTTTGACTTCTGCGCAACCATGTAATCGCTTTGTGAAGTGGGCATCCTTCCAGGTTGTGGCGCGTTAAGTGTCAAATCACAGTGAGAAGTGCAATTGGTGTAAACAAAAGCTGCCGACCAACAGCGACCCATTACTAATGACTCATATGTGGGTAACAGAAGTCATTATTATTCTTTGTATGCTCTTACTCAATTTGAATTTGACTAGATTTCATTATTCACATTAGAGTACAAAATGTGATTAGGGGTTTGATTAAGAATTGATTGTGTTGCTCATAGGTAGCTTGTTAACAACGTGGGCTTAGTGGCAGAAAAAGCAAGCACATGCACAAACACACACACGCACACACGCACACGCACACACACACGCACACACACACACACACACACACACACACACACACACACACACACACACACACACACACACACACACACACACACACACACACACACACACACACACACACACACCTTCCACAAATAACAACCAACTTCAAACAAATCCAAAACACTACCCAGCAGCCACTGGTGACTTCAGTCAAATCAGTTGATTTGGCAATTAACATGGTTGAGTAGCTACTTTGCTGAAAAGCTTTCTATTGATTTGCTTTCATGTGAAGTTGGAAATTCACATCACAAAAGCTTTATAATCAAGGCTCCCATGAGTATATGATTGGCCAGTGATTGCCCTTTAATTAAAGCTCAAAACAAATATGGATGGTGCGTCTACAAAGCTTGCAGTGTGTGCCACTGGTAAACTAAAACAATTTCGAACAATCGAATCAACTCTGCTCGTATTGGTTTCTACCGGAAGGTACATTTTGATTAAGATAGTAGAGACTCCCACTTCCTTATAAAATATGTTGACATTTTAGCTGCTGTTTTTCATCTAAAGATAATTGCCTTCAGTGTCTTGAAGTGTGTAGTGTGAACCTGCCTACTTTGTCTATGACTAAACCTGGCTTTGCCTCTACATGTGCCACACAATCTAATTTCAGAGAGGGAACAGAGTCACACGTTCCATTCAATCTTTTATAAAAGAATATGTCATATTTAGTGCTTCAGCAGGTTATTCTAGGAAAGAGCTGGGATTAGCTGTCACAGGTGTGCTCACAAGACCTAAAGCGCGACTTGAGTGTTTTGATCTCTTTATAAGAACAAACGTGAAAATTCCATAAGGACATTGTGGCAGCTATTGTCAAAGCTCGGGTTTTGCTTCAATCATCTGATTTATTCACCATTTAATACATACAAAAGCAGCAGAAGAAAGAGATTCTTCCTCTTTATGTATGATCAAGTGGGCTTTTATTGAATTTGTTTACGCCCCAGGTTGAATTATGTTATTAATGAGCTATAAGAAACAACCTGGCCTTAGAGCTAGAAACTGATAGCTGTGGCAGAAGAGAAAACAATAGGAAACACTATTGTAGCTTTGGGCCTGCATGCAGATAATATACATAATGAAATGACAAATGATCACCACTTAAAGTAAAATACATTTATACATGTGTCTTGCAAAGGGCAAAAGCAAGCCTATAGCTTTTCTCACCTTTTTGCACTCGTTATGCTACGCTATGCTAATCAGTTGCTGTCCAATGCTTCATACAGTATTGTACAGAATAGGGATGCCTGATTAATTGTGCTAGTTAACGTTAGCTATTAGCAGCCAATGTTCCATTCAATAACATATGAGTTTATGCTCTTTTCAGTGAAAAATTACTTGGAAAAAACCTTGGGGAAATGTTGAAACCTGGTCCTGGTGAAAGAGATCAGCAACAAAAAACGTGTAAATGTGGTAATACATTTTTACATTTAATGACATTGATTTTATGTTTCATAAAGAATTGCTTTAATGGGCTATATAAGTACCACATTATTCTCATTTTCTAGGTCGTTTTATTGCTGACTGAAAAATCATCTTTGCAGCCATTTATCCCAAAACCTTTTTTACCTTGATATTTGTTATGGTCTTATTGGAGCTCATTCATAGATAGTGTAATGAAATGATTAATGACTTAACTGAATAACTTGATTTATCTTTCTATAAAAAAACAAGAATGCAATTGCCAATATAGAATAGAAGGTGATACCCTTTAATGTGTCATTGAGAATTTAAAAAAAATGGTTCACACAACTTTTCTGTTTTTAGTAGAGGGTTCAATTGAGGAGACCCTGCTAAACATTCCCTTGTGACTCCTGAATATCTTTGTTTGTCCAACTGGTACCAAGCTAAGGTCAAAGAGGCGGGGGGGGGGGAGGTACCTCAGCTGACTAACATGCTCTGTGGCTACATCTTTATTCCTCCATCCTCACATGCTCAGCTTGGGATATCCACCCTCTTTGAGTGGCAAGCGTAAGCCCTTTTGATTCGAAGAGGTTTCTCCCCTCTGGGTGGTGGGCTGCTCTACAAAGTCATAACACAGCACAATGGGCTCCTTGTTGTGTGTGTGTGTGTGTGTGTGTGTGTGTGTGTGTGTGTGTGTGTGTGTGTGTGTGTGTGTGTGTGTGTGTGTGTGTTGTCTAGTTTGTCTGACAGCAGTTTCAAATGACAATACATGTCAGAGCGGGTGAATATGCAGTCTGACTGGCAGAGCCTTTTGTCTTCCAGACCTTTTCAATATTGTTTGAGAATGTCAGTGTGTTGATTGGGGATTTGCCGGAAGGGGGCACATATAGAGAGTAAAGTCAGCTTTAGTCATTTTAAAAAGCTTAACACATTTTTCGTCTCATCTAAAATAGCTTTCTGTAGTGTGTGTGTGAATGTTCTTTCACCTTGATAGAGGGGTTATTGTTAATCACAGACCCTGTAGTCATCAAAGACAAAGGTGGATGAGTGTATTTCCTTTTCCCACATTTATTTAATTCCACCATGAAGCAACTTGCCAAAGTCTCTCAAACACATCTTGCCGTGACAGATATTTTATTTGCTTATATCCTGTTTTTTTCATCTAGAAAAAGACAACAAATCTTGAAACAAGTATGATCTCAACGGCTAATAACGGCTGTCTGAACACTAATTAGCATGTAATTGTTTTATAGCAAGTCCTCTGGCAAAATTGGCAGCAAATTAGTTTGGGGAATGGCGAGTAAAGCGCTGAACAAAAAGCACTTCTTTGAACGATGAAAGAAAAGCACCAAAAAAAAGGTGACTTAATAAATTAAACACAGCTTGGCTTGAAGGCAGCTACAGGGGAAGAAGTGCGGGATGACAGGATGTGAGAGGTGGAGCCGGGACTAGCGGCAGGGTCTTTAACTGCCTATCGGGTCATTGAAATCTAAGCCCCCGGGGTGCAACCAAACCAAACATGTCCCACCCGATGAGGTGCGAGTGCTGAGACAAGCTCTGACCTTTTGAACTTCAAGCTCTCTGTGTTTTGGAGGAGGTCAGGGAGCCACATTTATCTCTCTGTTTGACATGTCTAGCCCTGAGGGGGAGTGTTTTTAAGCTGACGGGGACGTATCGGCAGACAAGGAGATAATGGTTGATAGCAGATTTGTCGTTGTGTGTGGTTCTAAGCACTGAACCCTTTTTATGCTCTGAAGGTGGCCTATTTTCGCACGTTTGCAATGAGTTGTAATAAAATGGAGGGTAAATGTGATATCTGCTCATTTTATTTCAGAAATACATTGCATTGTTCCCACTTGTAATATTTAGCTATTACTGTTGCTATATCAAGTTCGCTGAAGCGGAAAATGCGATTCATGCCACTTAACCAGCATCACCTTCAATTTATTGACTTTCTGAATGGTTCCCAACGGACATTAAAACGGATGTTTAGCCGGTAAAATGTGAAGCCCCACAGGACTCCACTTCCATTCATTCATAGTGAAGTACTAACATAGCAAATGGAGATAAAGTTCATTTTGTTAAAATTAGTTTCATGCTTTTTATTTCTCCCGCATTGACCCCCCTCAACCCTCTCTTCTCATTTTCATTCTGGTTTCGTACTGACTTTATTTCGCTCCACTGTCTCCATCACACGTTTCAGTAATCACCCATGTATAAAAAATAAGACTCTCTTCTTCATTTTTGCTAAAAACGAGTGCAATTAGGACTGCTGAATCTTTACTCTTTGGCTTGGCTTGTCTGCCTTGGGGCTGTCTTGATATGGATGGGATTATTATAGTGCAGACTCTGTTCCTGCACAAACATGCATAACCCCAAAACAAATAAACACACACTGAATATATTTTTCAAAAAGGGTTATTGCCAAGGTATGATGCCACCTCGTTTCGGCAACATCAGTTATCAGCCAGGTGGGCTCAGTGGGGTAGAAGTAGGCCACAAGAAACAATGTGTGTGTGTCTGTGAATGCGCACATGCTCCTTTTTACGTATCATCAATTCAGTGTGAATGATATCTGACCTGAAATAAGACTGGGGAATTACAGGGGCAGAAGAAATCAAGAACATTTAGATCAGGGGTCGGCAACCTTTTTGATATGAAGTGCCATTTAAAAAAAAAATGTTAATCAGCGTGCCAACTATCGAGAATTATCAACGGGGGGTGGGAGTTGAGGAGCTTGACGCTCGTCAACTATCAGCAGGAGGGCAGGGGAGCCTCGCTACGGGGGAAGCAGTGTGTCAACTATCAGCAGGAGGGCGGGGGAGCCTCGCTGCGGGGAAGCAGTGTCGCAACTTACACGATGCCGAATTTAACAAACAAATTTAATTTAATTGGTTTAAACGGCATAATAATAAGGACGATCGTCCGCTCTGTGATTCTCCAGAACACACATGTTATGATATTAGGGTCATGCAGAGTGAGATGAGATCGCTGTCCCTTTAAGAGAGAGAGAGAGGGGGGGTGTGGCTTGTGCATGTGTGTGTGGATGGTAGAGCGACAGTGAGCGAGCGTGTGTATGTTTCTGGAAGTGAAATGAGGAAGCAGAAAAACAGAGGTCTGTGATGTATTTTGTGAAACAGAAGAATAGCTAAATAAATGCAACGGCCTCCCGAGAAGAGCTCGCCTCTCTCCAGTCATTTAAGCTAAAGTGGGTTGTTTGAACCTGAAGCTTGTTGCTTCTGCCCTCCTCGACTACGGTCTGGGAGCCGACAGGAAAGTTCAACACACAGATGGCCAGTCCCCCCCTTTATATTATTTCGATGAGAGATGAGCAGATCGCCAAAGGGCTTTCAACTAAATACACAGCCACGTAAAAACTGCGGCATTTGTACAGCTCCTTATGGGTACTGCAATTTGTGAAGTGCTTTCCTCCGTGGTGAAACGATCAGCACTGCACCACAAAAGCGGCAGAAAGTCACCTGGAGTTAAGGAGAGCGGGGCTGCGTTGCGTGCATGGCTTCCTTCTGCAGGTAACGGGGAGACGCGCTCTGGCGGCGGTCTCGTTCAGGATCCGAAAATACAATTTAAATATTTTGCACACTTATTCCACTTATTCCTAGTGTGCCACTGGTTACGCACGCGTGCCAGGGGTTGCCGACCCCTGATTTAGATAATGGGAAATAGAGTAAATAAAAAATGTAGATGATCTTCTCTTTCGAGTCTATAGTAAACACAAAGTCAGGGAACGGGGATTAAAACCGGGACACTTATTTTTTCTCGAATCGGAACAGCATTGGAATTAGGTCTTGAATCATGACATTTTTTATAATTAGTTTATTTTGTTGTTTGCCAAAAATTGTGAAGAGAAGCTTGATATCACTTTCCAATGTCTGTGTAAATGGAAATGAAGCATTCCAATCAAGTCAAATGGCATCTACAACAAACACTTTCTTAGCATATTAGCAAAAATACTGGAAATTGTAGTACCTTCAAAAGCTTTTTTTGTTATGACTTTGTAGGTTGTTTATTCAATGTGTAAAACATGTGACGACAGAAGACATATAATTGTTTTACAAAGGGATTTTGTGCGGGAATATGTCTTGTCTTGAAGCTAGCTAAGCTAGCCTGCTGCTCACGTTAGCTTCATATCCACCCCACAGGCAGAGACTGGTATCTTGGCAAGACTGCAGATAAGCATATGTCCCAACATGTCAAACTATTGCTTTACATGCTTGTTGAACTTTGAAACAACACATTCAGGTCTCAAACCTCTGTCATTTTTTACTTCCATTGCCATTTTGTCTGTGTTTGAAACGGAGAGCGGATAACAACTGTGGGTGTGTAGCAATCGTAAGTGACGACCAGAATAATGAGTAGTCAGGGTTGAAATGCCAGCACAAGTAAGATAAGAAAGTAACGAGAAAAAAAAAGAAGATCATAGCTGACTCAAATTGTAATTCTCAAGTCTTCTCTCTATTCCACTCTTTTCCTCTCATGTGTCAGTCTCTTTTAAGGCCCCTCTTGCCACACGTCCACCTCATCCCTCGTCTCTTTTATCTCTCTGTTTCACCCACTCATCTTCACCTCTGCCTCATTTACATTGCTCCTTTTCCTCCGGGGAGCGTTAGCCTTGTTCGTCCGTTCGTGGGGCCCTAAGGCCACGATTAGAGAGAGGGAAAAGAGATGGACGGGTGGACGGAGGAAGTGAGTGCTGCTTTAAAGGTGGGTGGCTGGGTGGGGAGGGGAGTCGGCATGTCTGCAATGCGCACAGGCCTGATAAAGCTAGAAACCCACCAATCTTCCCCAAAAATGGTGGCGTGCACACACACACCTCACTTGCAGAAAGCACTCCTCTCACAAATACCCGGAAGCTCTGTTAGTCCAAAGAAAGTGAAAACCTCTTCCAACGTTCACACCTGGAGTTACACATCCCTAAAAAGATGTGACAGAACAATTATTGTAAAACATCTCGGGTTGCAATATACAATCAGAGGCCTTGCTTGCACGTTTCCTGCTTCTGGCCAGCTGTCGGTTTCCCTTGCTGGACTCCAGTAAAACGGTGTGTACAACCATAAACATCTCGAGTTCCAGATCAAGGATCATCAAGAAATCAAATGTAGGCTGTTCTCAGAGCATCATCGATGGGCCTAGGCTACTGTTTAGTTTCCTGGTCTCTCGCAAGATGCCAAGAGTGCTTCAAGTTAGGGCGGCACAATATATCGTGTCGTCGCGATATGCACATGCGCGATATTCACATCGCAGGACGTACAATTTATTTTTTGTTACGACGTGCTTCATTAAGTTGGCAAATTAACTCAAACACGTCATGTTACAATTATTTTGCTGCTTGCTACAAAAGGAAAACTCTCGCGGCTCTCATGTCAGGGGTACTTGAGTGAGTGACATGCAGGCTCTGCATGCACAGCAAACCACCAATCACAATCAAATCTCCAAAGCAAACGGACCGGGTGATTAAAGGTAAAAACACTGAATAAAGTAGTTTCATGTGCTTCTCCAGAGGCCTGTACTACGACGCTGGTTCAACCTAACCTGGATATGTTTGAGTAAGTCGGTTGGCCTAATCCAAAACATACGCGCTCTCGCTAAGCGGTCCTACGACGCGGGTTATCAAGTGGATCGCTCAAGCCAGCCGTGCCCTATCTAGTTAGGTGGCTCTGGGTGCGCGTTCACATGAAAGGGGTGGTATTTGGAGCATTCGACCAATCACAAACATGGAGAAGGCGTACTGACAGCGCAGCGTCATACTTCCTGAATGAAAAGTCAACTATAATATTAGACATAATAAGAAGTTAAACTTTAAACATCCATGACTTAAACACTGTATACAGGATAAAAGCCACATCGTTGCACCTGTAAGGTGAATACAGCTGGAAAAAGAAAAAGTGTTTGAATGGGTACATTAACCTGTTAAACCCCGAGCCTGTTTTTCAGGTTTCAGGCTCGAAAATGACATTCCCAGAACAAATGACCATATCTTCCCTTCTAAAAGGGTTAAATTAATAATCTTTTTTCTCAAAGTATTGATAAACCTGTCAGTTGGATGTAGAAAAGTCAGATTCAATATAGATGTTTTTTATTTTAAAGAAAATTCAGATTGAACATGGTAAAAAACTGTAAATTATATTATCTGTTCTTTATTATAAACTGTGTCCGTCCAAAAAATATTTTGTACTTATAGTGAAAACTAACCTTGGATGATGGGTT
>NW_011349324.1:77753-94452 GCF_000735185.1 Notothenia coriiceps | reverse complement strand
GGGGGGGGGGCGGCGGCGGCTACTTTATTCATTAAACGGACCTATTATAGCTTCATCTGCTGCACTCTCAGGTCAATGGACTTGTCAATCAGAGTGTCCCCAGGATGCTGGGATACTTATCGAGGTCCCCGTGGACTTAGAGCTGAAAGGGAGGAAGACACAATCCCAGCAGTCAAATACCAGTCTGATGGATTTAAAAAAGGATCACGTTTCTCAATAGTTAATTTGCATGATCAAAATATTGCAAAAGAGAAATGAACGTTCATAAAAATGGTGTCACGATCCTGGTTTCTGGTTTTATTCCTGTCTTGTTTTATTTCAAAGTTCTCTTAATGTGTGTCAAGTCTGTTTTTACTGCCTATCTTTTAAAAAACTAAAAATTCTGTCATGGCTTTTTTAGTGTAACACCGTGCCATGTTTATGTTTTAAAAATGTAAACCAATGTAACATTTAGGATGAATGTTTAATATGTTTAGATTGAGTCATGTATTTATAGTCATGTCTCGTTGTTTACCAGTCACTTATGTTAGTCTCGTCCTGCACTTCCTGTTTTATTTTTTACTTAGCTTTCCGTCTCGTTTCAGAGACTTTGACTTCCTGCCATTGTGTGTTCCCGATACTGAGATTATCAGCACCACGGTTGATTGTTCCCACCTGTGACCCATTAACTCTCCTATATTATATGCAACTTTCGTTTTCAAATCGTTGAATTTAAGTTCAGCTCTTAGCACTGCAACCACATATCTTCCTTTACACCTGAACTTTATCCCCCCATTAGTTCAGTTCTGCTTTGCCTCATCTGGACAAAGGCTGAATTCAAGGATTTCTCTGTTAAACCTTCCCGTCTCAGTGATTTGAGTGGACCCTGCGCCCCTTCTGTGACATATGATTTATACATTGAACCTAACTTGATGGGATAATAAAAGCTCTTTCAGGACGGTTGCCTGTCTCTTAGTATTAGTCTTGCTATATGGAAATTCAGCGCTGCCGGTCATGCACTGTTGGTCACGCTTTACATTTCCATCTACAGCTGAGACCCTTTTGTGTTTCACATTGCTCTCACAAACAAAGCCTGTCATATCTAAACACACTGTATGTGGTGTTCTGGTTGTATTGTCTTTATGTACAGTCTGTTGTCCACGGACTCAAAGACGTGTGTTTCTAAGACAGAGAGTCTCTTTGAATACTAAATGATCCCAGTGATGAAGTCATATCAATGAGTTGGCCAGGTTTTCAGACCGCAAGTGAGAGAAATTATGAAGAACAATATAAAAACACCAATTCAATCTATTCATTAGCCAATACACATATCATTAAGACTTGATTGTTAATTTGGTTGTTAATTTCAAGGAACATTTTATCTCAAGATGCCAATTAGTTTGGTGCAAATTTGGGATTATTCCTGCCCTGTTTCATACCCAACTATTCACATACTGACACTTTGTTGCTTCATTATGTTAAGGAAACAACTGTAATTTGGGGTAAAACAAGTAAGACTTCTGTTCTGTTTCATTTCTCCGCGATCCCAACTCGTTTATTACCAACGTTCAGGGAGCTCTATGCAAGTCAATGGGACTCCCTGATAGTTGACAATTGACGCTAAAGGGCCCCCCACTGCGTTTGATAGTGACGCCAAAGGATCCTGACATAACGACGAGTTGGGAGTGAGAATGTGTTGGGAAAATCCTAAATTGTAGGATAGTTTGGCCATTAAAATGCTTTTTGATTGCATTTCTAGCAAGAAGTGTATATTGTACTTTTAGAATCCATAGTTTGATAGATATTACGAAGATTATTTGAGCTCCATGTTTTCTTTTTACAAAATATTGTATCCATGTCACGTCTTGAGGGGGTTATTTGTGAATATACTACGTTTTGCCCTGTGGACCAACGTAGCTATTACACGTTTTTTTGTGAGACTGGGTTGATATATCATAGTAATCTTCTCTGTGCCAGTATGAGAGTCTGACACAGTGGACCTGGGCAAATCACCATACAGTCAAAACATCCAGATGGTCACTGACTACAGATTCTGTTCACGTTTCCTCATGAAGGAAAATATCTCCATTCAGCCACAAGAAAGAGACAAATCCTTTGGCCAGATTTCAGTTCCAGTCGATGCACACTGGCTGTTTTATGTGTCCGGTGCTCAGTGGAGAGCAGTTAATTGACATTGACTGTGGCATGTCTACAGGAGACCGATAGAACTGCTCCGAGAGCACAAAGCCTCAAAGGGCTACCTCAGAGCATGACTGCTAATGGGAATTGATTTATACCTCCATTTCCTGCAGGGAGAATTGAGGACTTGTATTGCAAAGAAGGAGCCAAGACCCTTGTGTGTGCTCAACAGCCTAAAGTGGTGGAAAATCTGCGGCATACTGCAGTTCTGTAACCTCCTGAAAACTTGGTTTGGTGCAATTACTGAGCTGCACTGGAGAAATGGCTATGTGGATACAGTGGCACACAAGAAGATTGAAAGAAAACAAACCTAAGGAAGGTATTGGTGTGGGTAATTAGCTATTTCTGAATGGACTAGAAAGGTAGTTATCCCCCCCCAAAAAATGTAATTGTAGTCTAAGCCCATCCTGTATGGCAGGGGTGGGGAACCTCCGGTAATTTATAAAGACACACAAAAAAGAAAAACATTTAAGAAATCTAGACCGCAAAAGAATTAAGCAATCGAGTGCCTGTTTTTCCTGGCCAAGGTCAGGATCCTTGAACACAACACAAGCCTAACGTGTCACCCTGGTGTCATCACGTGGTATATGTCTCGTCTGACAGGGGTGCAGTTCTGACGGAGAGCACTAGAACGCCGCTCCCGCACTTCCAAAAATTGCAGTACCCATAAGAAGCTGCTGCAGTTTTTGCATGGCTGTGTCTTTAGTTGAAAGCCCAGTGGGCGATCTGTTCATCTGTCATACTGATCATACAGTCAATAGCTTAGTTGTTATTAGCATCTGGTTAGCTAGCTATGCTAACGAATATAAGAAGCTTTTTCTACAACCAGTGAGGTAAAGGCACATCTTTATATGATCATTATAGTTATAAAAAAATAAGAGAATAAAGTAAACAGGAATAAAATACTATATGACAGTAATTAAAAGTTGTTATTAATAAAAAAGAATACAGTTTGAAAGGGGAGTGATTTGTAAAATATCCATAAAGAAAAAGAAAATATGCTTACAGTTCTGTTTCATATGGGTGTTGAGAGATGTATCCATAGATCTCCTAATGTTGCTCTCAAAGTGCACCAGATTGATGCTTTTAACTTCAACATTTAAAAAAAAAAAACATGCCCCCGGGACCCCCCTAGAGGAGGTTAGGCCCCCCCACTTAAATCATGCTCACATGGATAGGAAACTAAATACATTTGCACACATCTTGTGTCCATATCTTTCTGTTTTGGTGGTCATGCCACACCGTGCACGTGCATGCATACGCGAGTCATGGTGAGATATCTGGATTAAGAGGTTGCTTTTTCTTTGGACAGCATGAAAGAAAGAAGAAATGAATGGGCTGTGATTTTAGTATTTTTAAGCAGAGGTCAATGATTTGTACGACCCTCGGAGGATGTTGAAAAAATTGAAATGGCCCTTGAGAGGAAAAAGGTTCCCCACCCCTGCTGTATGGTATATATAACCAACACAGTCCCACTCCCTGAACGTCCAATAGCGACGCTTGGTCAGGGTCCCGTGGCGTGCAGTTGTGACGCACCTAGGCTCCTTCAGCTTCATAAAGGGACGCAAAGAGCTTTCAACTGATTGCAATGTTTTCCCATCGGCGGCGGTATTTGACGCTCAGGGAAGCACAGCATCCATTTATGTCGGCCGCATTTAAAGGCAATGTGAGCGTCCATTCCCATTGGATAACGGAGTAACCCGGAAGTAAGTATTCTCCTTACTGTCGATTGATTTTACAGTGATATCTGCACTACTCATCAACTCAAAAACACCAGATTATCCTTGTTAATTACACAACGATTGGTTTAAATTGTGTACAATGCTTTTGTGTTTTTCCCCTTCGATTCGGAGAAACAAATATTTTTTCGGAGTTTAGGATGGCAGAAGACACTACCCAGAATCCTCAGCTATCGTTTGGGACGACACCAGCCGCTTTGCTTCACAAACCCCGTGATTAGTCCTCCCTGAGAATACATTGTAATCAGTTGAAAGCTCTTTGCGTCTGTTTATGATAACCCATGTAGCTAAAGAAGGGTGTGATCGTTTATTGTGATATTTAAAAGTATCTGTCTTGCTAATTAACATGGCATTATAATTTACAGCCAAGTGTCATGTGTAGGTTTTTTTAGCCCCGAGTCCAGGATTAGCTGAAACGTTATCAGCGTTTAATTAAGCAATGATACAATGAAATTGCAAAATGGTGAATAGCTGCTGCTCGTCCGTCCACCGCATGGGATGAGAAAGAGACTTCCTGAGATTCGACGGGGGCGGGTCCAAGGCACGTTCTGTCGTTTTCCGATGTTAGTTTTACAATCTTTTAAATCTGTTGGTTATTTAAACATTCCCTAATAATAGTATTGCAGTGTCAATAAGTGAGGGTTAAAGACAGTGTGTTTAGTGAGCAACACCACATGTCCTTTCTCCTTAAATTCACGTACAAAACATACCATTAGCTACATGCTAATGCTACCAAAACCGTCTTAACAAACAGGAAGTCGAGTGTGTCGATAATGCCGTGAGCATCCGGTTACAGAATAAAACAGTGTTACTAATTTTACGTTACGCCATATGAATATTGATTTGATTCCTTACACATGTCTCGAAAGATCAATTCAAGTTCTATTCTTTAAATTAGTTTCTTTCAAGTCCTTTTGTCCTGAGCCTTCCTGTTTTAAGTAATTCTCCCTCTCGTTTCAGGTGCTGTGCTCCCTGTGTGTCTCCTGCGTTTGTGATTGTCTCCCCCGCCCTGATTGTTTCCACCTGTGCCCCTTACCTTGTGTGTGTATATGTTGTCCTCGTCTCCCCGTGTCCTGTGCCAGTTCGTCTTCTCTCGTGATTCTGACTACCAGTGAACCTTCAAGCCTGATGTTTGTTGTTTTCTCTGAAGCGCCTTCTCTATGTTTATATCGTTTCTCTGAAGAGGGATTTTGTTTTTCCAGAGTTTAGTTTTTTTTGTTCAACACTTTGTTAATGTGCAACTCCAGTAAAATACTTTGTTTTGAAAACCTTCTGAGTCTGAGTTGTGCATTTGCGTTCATGCCTCTGACAGGGTATAAAAACATTTTTTAAGTACAAATGTAATGACTTCTAAGACTTTTAAGACCTCTAAAAGGAAAAGATAATACCAATAAAAAAAGATTGATGAAAACAACAGTATAAACCGTTACTGAGTTTCATTGCATTTGAATAACGGGAAATATTCAGTGCACATTACCCAACATGAATGCCTTGGCAGTAGACCAATTGAAACCAATTTGCCCCCCTGCACACTCATTCATTCTGCCCCAGATACAATGCAATACCTCCCCTCCTAAAACTCCAGACCTTTTTAGACATGTTTAGACCTTGAATATCAAAAGATGAATGTAAGACTGTTTAAGGACCCCAGGGACCCTGCTCTGAGTTCGCCCGTTGACATCAAGGCCAAGGCTAGTATCGCCAGGAAAGTGACAAATCTGACAATGAAATCCAGTTTCTCATTAGAGGATTCTTTGGACAGCAGGATGGTTTACCTGCAATGGCAATATTCAGTTAATACAAAAGATCCTTTTGAGTTATTTTATGGGAAGTGAAGGATTTAGGTGTTTTTAAGTTTGACTGTAAGTGACTTGATGATATAAAAAATACCCCTTGTCCTGCTTTACCAATTTAATCCATCCCTCAAAAGTTAACCAACTTTATTATAGTGCCATGATCAATTGCTGAAATACCCTTTTGAAAATAGCGTAGCAGAATGTGTGGATAAGAAATACAGGGTGGTGGTCGACATTTTTTTACTTTGAATCCTATCAACAATTGGCAATCAGTATTTAACAAAAATGTTCATACCTTATTAACCAATTAAAGCTTTATTTTCCTAACAACACCATTATTATCTAAGATATGCTGATGATGCTATATGCATAATAATATATGCCAAAATGACTGTTAGTCTTGCTTATTCGATGCTTAGATCTGAGGAAAATGTCTTGGGACTTGTTTATAGCTTGATTTTCTGTTGGGGGTTAGGGTTAGGCGATTACTTTCCTTAATACTCAAAACTTCCATTGTCTTCACTCCTGGTATCATGCTAATAAAAACAACCCGTCCCTGGGATGGAGGTGTCTCTGTTTGAGTAACTGGTGGAGCATAAATCACTCAACATCTGTTGGTGAGAAAGACTTTGTTTCCCCCTGCTCAGCGAACAACATGTGCTTATTGAAGCTTGACAGCAAATCAAAGTTGTCAGTCAAATGAAAATACTTATTTATGTACCGACTAAACCCTTAAACACATTGAGAACAATTGTGCCTTTTTGTTGAACACAGTCGTATTGCAAATAACATTGCAATGACAACTAACCTTTAAAAGTGATTTATGCGTGAGTGGAAAGTAAATACATGACAAGCTGTGCACAGTGCATGCTGAAATGTAAGCCAGCAACCTTTTGAAAGATCCTCATTTAAAATGCAAACCAAATCTCTGACAAGCAACACACCCGAAAATGTCCGAGCATTAAAATCAACTAATTTAATTTGAATGTCGGCCTCCTTTTTGAGCTGGAATTAAACCCCACTCTGAAGTCATTGCCATCCCTAATTCTTTCTTGGCGTTCCTCCATTATCTTTTTTTGTGGAATGGTTTGATATAAAAGGTTATCACAGAGCCACTTATGACAAACAAATTGCTGTGAGAGAGACACTATTTGCTTCACTTTGATGTCCCTGCGGTTTACTCACCGTAACACAAGTCTGTTATTTAAAAACCCCTCCAATCACGATTTGAATAACACAGTGTTTTCCGTTTACAGCCCTTTTTGCTTTTATTGAATAGATGTTGAAATTCCTTTTGAGAAAAAGTAAATGTAAAAAAAAAAGCACAGTCATGTTGAGATGAAAACAGGATCGACTGACAGAAACATCAACATGTGATATACATTGAAGGTTTTGTTGCACATATATTTCTCTAACGAATGCCATGCAATTGGATCCTTCTGACAAGTCAGGGATCCCAAACCAGAAATACACCGTACGTCACTACCTCTGCTTTCATGTATTGTTTTTTCCTTAGGAGCAGCAGCCCGTTTGAATGCAGAAACACAAGACGATGAAAAATTATATGAAATCACTTTATTCTCAGAGTGTGCGGTGATTCCACTTTTACAGACTGAAATATCTGTCTAAACGGCATGCAGTGAGGCTTACAGGTGGAGCTTTGAAACACAGAGAAGACACAAAACGATCATCAACGACCTTGCCTACATCGCACACCATAAGCATGCATACATTTTGTCAACAAATAGGGAGGGAGAGAGGGAGAGAGGGAGGGAGAAGGGTGAGAAGATTTTCGCAGTACAAAAAGAATTCACCAACTCAAATGACCTTTATACAAAAATAACAACCACCAGAGGACGGAAACAGGACCGGTTACAGACAAGGAAAAGGAAAAATACTTCACAAGAGTAAGCATCTTCTCAACACGTACAAAACAGAGAAAGACAGATGCAAGGAGAGAGAAACATCAGACAGTTACATTCAAGTCACATCAAAGGAGTAATTTTGTCATATATTACAGGCAGTTTTTAATTATATTAATGGCTGTATGAGCGGCACAAACAAACACTGATGTGGATTTCTGACACTGGACGACTACATATTGATCACGCATGACTTGGGCAGTTGATTTGGGATTTATAAGCCATTAAGAGCGCAATCAATTGGCATCTACAAGGTTTGTGATGGCGTAGGTGTATGAGATGCAACGTGTGAGCTAACTTCAAAGCACACCAGTTTGGAAAAGACTCTTTGGTGGCCTGAAGAAATGCACACTGATCATGTTAAATGTTCTGTCACTTGGAAAGTCCTCTACTTGGGTTAACTGGGCAGTTATCTTAGCTTTCTGGAATATTCTCGGGTCAAACAAAAGATAGATCATTCATAAATAAACGGTTTGTGTAGGCTTGTGAAACCCAATGAAATTAGAGTTCAAGGCTAATTATGCTAACAGAAGGCTAGTCATGGTTATGTCTATGCTAAAGTACCTGAGAATTTCAAAATAAATAAGATGCTGTAAATAAAAAGAATGCAACCTCTTGACTAAATCTACTACTACCAGTACTATTCTTTGGTTTGATTGGAGAACTGCTCTGATAATGGGAATTGAATGTGGTTGATGTTTGATTTCAAAACCGCGAACAACAATCGGGCACCAACTAGCTGCTAACGCACTGAACGGATGCTAGCAAAGGCAGTTTACAAGTACAATAAAATCACAAGAAGTTCAATAAATGTGCCGTATAGGAGACCTTGGATGTTTTTTTTTATATTTTCAACACGATTACAGAGATCACAAAGCGTTAAAAAAAGCTACGTTTCGCTCGTCTATGCCACAGGAATGCACAAGTTCAGCGTTATGTTTAGCTTGCTGAATAAAAACAGTGATAATGTGGCAAAGCTGATTTATAAAACCTTAAATCACGGCTACTGTGCTCATGTGAATCACAAAAACATTTTCTAATAAAGTTGTACCACAAAACTGATCTCTGCTAATAGCACATTTACGCTTTCCCTTAAACTTCAAGCGGGATTGTTTTTCTGTACGTTGCAGCTTGACTTGGTCGAGTGTCTATATTTCAGGTTATAACAACATCCATGTTTTTGTGTCATCATGATGTAGGCTAACCAAGGCATCGACTGGGGTCTACTGTGAATATCTGTGGTACCAGAACAAGTCTGGAGGAATGTCAGAAATATCTGGAATGTTTTAACAAGACACCGTGGAATGAAGGAGAAATAAAAAACAAGGCAAATGGATAAACATTTTCATTTTATCCCCCCTTTAAGTTTGTGCCATTTATCAGCAGGACAGACTTAGGTACTGTAAACATTTTCTATTGTACGGTCATGACGCTTTCTTGCAAGAGCTTTCTTTATAAAGCCCCTCGTTATTTCATCCAAGTATTTTTTGTGTATTGTTTATTTCTGCCTGAGTGGCACAGACCCTGCTTGTGTTCAGCATTCTTTAATACGTGACTAAACATTTTTTTTTTTACGACACGAAACAAATCATCCCACCTTCCCCCCCATTCTCTTTTTTAATCAAATATGTCAACTCTAAAAGGCTTTACTGTCACTATGCAGACACGTTAGCGCCTTTTAATGCCAACGAACACATTTAGAAGTAATTTTAAAACACACAACAATGAAGATTGTCTGTCATTGCTGATTTGGGACACGAATCCCATCAGTTCAACCAACGGACACAGCACAACTTCATCATTTCGAACGATATATTGCACTATTGTCACTGTCTGTTCACATGTAGTGTGTTCACAACGTAGTTTGTGAAATTTCTTCTTTTACAAACATTGATGGAAATGTCAATACAATTAAATGAAAAAGCCTGGTCTAAGACACGTCCTACTGCAGAAGCAGAGCGAGCCACGGGACATTCAAAACACAAACAAATGAATTTATAATTTTCCTCTCACTGCTTTGAGACAAACATCATGTATCGAGAACATTTATAGTTTTCCCCATGGAAGAACATTTCAGACACAAAGTCAATTATCGCCTCCTGTACATGGTGGATGAGATGTCAATTAAATAACAATGGAACGCCAGTTATTGCCTCAAATATCAATGTATTTCACTTCATTAAAACAAATGAAATGGTATCCAGATGTGTACTTTACTTCACAAAAGTTGACTGCATGCTTAAAAAAAAAAAAAAAAAAAGTCTCTTATCAAATGAATTCCTTTTACTTTCTGCGTTTACACGTGTTGTTTGCAGTGTACCACGTTACACATTCACGATACACCTTGGACAGTATATGGGGTGAATCCTCACAACGGAGAACTAATAAAAATGTATTTATATACACTATATGTATCAAATATTAGCAAGAAGAACAGAACAGGAAAATTCAATCAAATTTTGATATGATTTGGATAATTTCTTAAAAGTTAAAAATATGGCTTATACTCTTAGTGATCTTGTTATGTCATATTTCACTCATATATAATTCTCTTTTTTATAACCCGAGGCTATTTACAAACAAAAAGGGCGGATGATGGGTGATATCTGATCTTGTTTTGAAGTGCCTGACATTTTGAAAACATGGCAGAAGATTTCCCTTGAGTTAAAAAATCTCTGTAGGTGTTACATTCTCCTAATACAATAACGATTATCAAGAAAGATGACATTCAAAAGCGTATATCACCATCAGAGATCAGCTATTTAAAATCAAGGGTAAACTAATGCTATGTTCTCAATTACAGGACACTTCAAATTGAAAGGGTGGAGAAGTGACTGCAGATTTTGAGCGGGGCAGGGATACGGCAGTTGTGTTTGGTGAACATTTTGTATCACATTTCCACCAAAACACTGTTACTTCTTATTGAACATATCCATGAGCGGGGTCGGGATGAATTTCATGACCGTGTCCACGATGCTCTCCTCTTCCTCTTCGTCTCCGCAGCCGGTCGGCACCGCCTTTTTCGGGCGGGTGAGGCTACCCTCGGACGCCTGCTCCATCGCAGCTGCTGCCTCTGCCTCCTTCTCCTCCTTCTTCTTGATGCCATACTGCGTGGAAAAAGGGAACAAGAAAAACAATCAGCGATGTAAAGCCAAGCCCCCAGGAAGTGCGCCGGACTGTGAGGAAAATATTCGTAGTGGCCAAACAGCGGTACTACAATTTCCGTATCAGTCTGTGACGTCACTGGGCCCAGAAATACTTTTTCCCATTGACTAACATTGGGAAAGTACGGAGCCCCCTAAGGGACATGGAGAAGAAAAAAAAAATATTTTGGGAGATCGCAAAACCTCGTTGCAGTTTGTAGACAGTCCCTAAGCAGTCCTCTCCCTCCTCCAGCTGCAGATTGTGACCAATTCTTGATGTTTAGCTCGGATGACGGCGCTGAATCCCGATTTATTTTCTCTCTCCATTCATTCTGCTGAGCCGAGAGCGGGAGATCGGGGGCGGGGCTTAATAACAGGAGGCGTGGCTTAAGGGGAAACTCAACTGCACTCTATGAGCGCACATACGGGTACTTCTGCTCTGACAGCAAGGAATGATGGGTAATCTGTGACGTTTTGCTCTCAAACATTTCCGGAAAGAACGAGACCCCACCTCCCACGCTGTATCCAGTTCTTATTATACATCCATGTGTAAAGATGATTTGTTTTCTTATTACACATCTGAGTTAAATACTTGATTCGGATTGGTCAGAGGTTGTTGCGCTAACAGACCGTTGCTAAGGAGGATCAAGGGACTTTGTGAAGCAATAACAATCTACATAAAGAAGTCAGCTGTGGATCACTAACGTTAGTTTTCCTCTGTCAGAAAACAAAGTGGAATATTATTTTTTCAAATATTTTTGTGGAGAGCTGGAGACTTTGGATTCATGATGGCTAAACTGTCCCCAGTAAAGAAAAGACAAAGAGATGCTGGACATCAGAGAAGACAGACAAGAAGTAAACACTAAAGGGAACACTGTATGGGCTCCGTGTTTAAAGACTTTGCATCATTCCTGATCACCATGTAGATGTTTCTTTTTTTAATTAAAGACTGGCTTGCTGCACATCCCTAACTAGAAACTAATGCACCAACACTTATGATGGTATAGCTTATTTTAAGAGGATGCACCTGCAGGTTTCATGCTGTTTGTAAATTCATGGTTTATTGCACTCATTAAGTCGCTTTGGATAAAAGCGTCAGCTAGCTTCAATGTAATGAAGTACTGAACTACTCAAATTGAGGATGCAAGCTTTGGCAGCAGTAGAGGGGTGTACGGCAGCATTGGAGGAGGAAGTTATATTTAAACGGACCTACTTATTGAGAGAATGGCCGTGATTGGTGTCCGACTGTTTCAAACAATGATGCAATCAGCTGACTTTCTATAACCTGAGTGTATGACTTCTGTGTCCTATATGAACGACTGTAATGCTTCATTTAACTGAACGCTTTAATGCTACGTTATTTCCCTGGAGCCACAAGACTCTTAAGTCGTCCTCCCCCTCCCTTAAACCCAACCTTAACCTTGCAACTCCGAAATTCCCTTAAAAGTTTTAATTTCTTTCTCTTGGGGATTCTTTGAGGAGTTAGATTGCATGACAAAAATATGATTTCCTTACAACCAAAGCTTCTTGATTTCTATGTTTAGACTACAGCAACAACTTCAACAACAGGAAGTCTCGTGCTTCTTAACTGCTTAAAATGCAGATGAGGTTTGATATGATCATTTCATGCATTTAAGCTTAATTAGTTGAAAGTGATTGGTACTCCTGCAAAATATTTCTTAATTTGCATGAATTAGCTACCCGGCTTCTTCCTCATTAAGTTGTATCACGGTCTACTGTAGCTGTTTGGGTCCTGAAGAGCAGCAGTTACAATCCATTCCTGCAATTAGATGCAGAGCTGTCGCTGAAGAGACATTTGTTTTTTTGTTCGTGGGAGTTTTTACTGCTCCTTGGTCCAATTCGACCCTTTCTTGATGTTTTATGTTCCAATTACAGGGAGAGGCACACAGCACATTTTAATGGACAATGCTAACGATTAGCGCACAGACCCCTGAGCCCCAACAGACTTCCATTAAATCAGGAGTGTGTTTTAGAGGAAAAAGAGCACAACATTACAATTTCCCCACCAAAAAAACAAGACAATAACAGCGGGGAAATGTTTTCACCAGCGCCTTCATTGTTTCATCTCTCTGCAATACTCAGGAAATGAAAAACAAAAAAGCTTCAACTAAAAACAAAGAAACCGGTGAGCACTAGTAGTTTTTCTTTAAAAACGATATCACTCTGTTGGCACCATAGATTAAACATATTACTTTCCCTGTATGTTTCTCCTAGCAAACTAAGCCACATGTAAATCCACAATAAATATTTCCTTGTTTTTAAATAAGCCATCTTCTTGACAGTTGAGCAAACTCCATTTTGCCATTAAAGCCCATTGGGTGCAATTTAATTATTGGATTGGACCTCGAATTTAGAATTGTAATGATTTTAATTTTGTCTGGACAGGCAGAGACACTTAACCACTAATGATCAATATATGTTTGAACATTGCTTCCTTTATTACAAATAAATATGTTATGAATCTTGAACTCTGTGGTTGTCCATGGTATGGTGCTGTGTTAATTTCAGTTTTTTCTTGCAGAGCCTGGAGGCGGAGTCAGGTTAAAAACAATATCCCTCTGTTGGCACCATAGATTAAGCATATTATTTTTCCTGTATGTTTCTCTTAGCAAACTAAGCCACATGTCCAGGTAAATCCAAAATAAATACATTTCCCCATAAATGATTTCCTTGTTTTTATCTAAACCATCTTCTTGACAGCTGAGCATTTTGTTATTAAATTATTGTTTTTGGCAACCTTTGTTGAAACTTCCTTTTCTTTTGTTCCAAGAAGGAGCCAGCTGGTAACAATCTGAACAGATGGCAATAGGATGATATTATTCCCTTACTTCAAGCGAATTGGAAGTTGTAATATCTAGTTTGCTTTTGTTTAGATTCAAGATTAAAGGCTTTTATTGTCATTTGTACACAGCTACAGTGTAGTTATGAACATGAAAATCTTGCAAGTAAATAAAATAAAATAGAAAATAATATAAATAGTGCTGAGTAGTTTACATACAAGTAATTGGAATATTGATATATAAGTTACAAACAGATGAATGTTATGGATGTTCTTTCAAAAGTTAGCTGTTTAACACTCTTATGGCCGGTGGGCTGAAACTGTCCCTGAGTCTGGTGGTTTTTAGATGTAATGGTTCTGCGTCCAACACCTTAAGTATAGTTTGTGCAGGCGTGGTCTTAGTCTGAGTGAAATCAATAGAGTTGCACTGTAGCGGAGCACAGGAAGGTCAGCAGGCGGAGGACGGCTGACCTTGAGGCAGAGATGTGGAAAATGAGTTGGACACCTCCCTGACCTCGCTGCTGCTCTCACACACAAACCTTAATGGGATTCTGGAGCAATACATATCTTAAAGTGTCTTTTCCCGCTGTGATGGGTGTTTGGGGGCCGTATGAGCATCTGTGTGTTTTCAGAGTGGAGCACTGGAGGAAGGTTTGCCAAATGTGTTGATTCAAGTCTGCATCCAGGTCAGAAATATCTCATGTCAAGGCAAAATCATCCTTCTGTCAAGATGCTTCTAAGAAATGTTTCCAAGTAAGATAGGCCAAAGCAAGCTTTCAAATAACAGCAGCTCATTTGTGGTTTGAAAGCCCCTTTAAATCTGTTTTAGTATTTTCCTCAACACTGAATAACAAGCGTTAATCGTGGGGTTCGTCCTTCACCCCCTATTGGCTAATAAGATGCTGCGTTCTGATCCTTGGTCTTAAATTGCCTCCTCAAGAATAATGTATCAGCAATGAAGGCAAAGCCAGGTCAGGATATAAGAGTTAAATCAATGCAGGCAGCATTCGATCTGCAGGAAGCCGCAGCTAATAAAACCATCAGATTATATCTAGTTCCTTCTCTGATCGTAATCCAGGGCAGTTTATGGCTGCTATAAACGCAGACCAGTTGAACGAATTCCCAGTACATTAATTGTTTTATCTCCATGCTTATACTTCAGCTGTGGCTACATGCCTCTCCTTTTCAATCATTTTTAAGTTAACATGCGCTGTTCCTATCTGTAACCTATTGACTTTATTTGATTGATTTTTCACGATCAGAATACCTTATTTATCCTAGGGGAAATCTGCGTTTTTGGACAGTTGATCGATTTTAAAATAATACATAAAAAATTATAGAATTCAATAAAATATGGACAAAATATGAATAGGAATTAGAAAGAAAAGTAAAAAACAGAACAATTACGTACCACATTTCAAAATATATAAAGTGGTGTTTTCATATTGATAAAAATATAATGGCTTAATACCAGATTATTGCTGCATTTGAATCTTTTTGCAGATTATTATTATTATATATTCCATCATTGAGACGATTATAATCCATCCATGTTTAGAATAATTCCTGTAAAAAAATCATCATGAGAAACTTCACATCTTTGCAATTTGACTCTTACACGTGTACCTTCAACATCAGACAGAACAGAGATGTTTTCTTGTTGTGATTGTTTGATGGATATCTCTGTATCTCCTTCTGCTCCCTGGTTTGTTCTCTGATTTCCCAGCATGCCGCTCTGTTTCGTTCTCTTGCAATCTGTCTTGGTCAGTCTTCCTCTCACACTCGCACTCGTTCCTCAGTAACAAACGCGTGCAACACTTGAAGGGAGGATAGTCACGCTTAGTCAGCCTCTCTCCCTGTAATCAAAACACTTCCCAAAGATATGCTGTCACACTGCTCCATCCCCCTCATCATCTCTTTTATTTCACTGTCGCTTCAAAAAGATTCCCTGGTCATCGGTTTGAGGATCAGCTCTGAATTCAGAAGGGGCTACACATGGAAAACTTAGTTTGAAAAGCCCTCAAAGGGTGTTCAAGTCAAATATTTAATACAATATTCGTGATGCCAAGAGCAATATTTGACCGCAGGCTGCAGGGGCTTTGATGCCATCAGTTAACATTTTATTACGGATGAATTAATCAGCACGCAGGAATTTATCAAAGAAAATAAAGTCTTGGCGAAATGAAAAAGGGTCAGGAAGACGAAAACTCTGTGATAAGTTTTGGACAGAATTTCATCAGATAACTGAACTGCATACAGAACCAGTCTGCAATGGTTTGGAGCTGACTGGATAAATGACAGAGGGGAATTATCTCATGTAAAATAGTTAACTTTTTCCTTAAACATAGCAAACCAATGTCTTACCAATGAGTGTTTATATGTAACTATATATTGGCCAATTAATTTCGGATAAAACATATGTGATAGAGAAAGTGAGGTTCTTCCGGTTATCCAAATAAACTTCAAACTTTTGTACCGGTTGCTGTTAAGTTTTGTCAGGATCCCTTGGTGTCACATGTCAAACCACTGGGTAGACATACAACTCAAACTATGATCATTTAATATTGTCGCAGTAAACAGGTGATTAAGGTTGTCAAATTCAAACAAAATTGGTTAGGTTAAGTTAAATATTCTGGTTTTGGTTAATATGTACATTTGTTGCACAGCATTACTAAAAAATTAGTAGAGTTTTGGTTTACAGGGAACACAAAAAGTCAGGTTTGTTTGACAAATCAATTTAACTTCTTCGGACGACTTCTCGCTCTTTATTATTCGTCTCCTGATTCTGGAGCAAAAGCCCAGTGCTTCTACATAGACGTAATAAAAACTCTTATGGTTGCCCTGTGCATCAGTGTTAAGGCCCGGACACACCAGGCCGAAATCGGCCCTTTTCGTTAGTCGGACGACGAAGCGTGCCCTGTCGCCCAAACTCAATTTGGTGGGTCGCGCACCGTCGGCCGTGACACGCCTTATTCGGTCTTTCATGGCCGACGCACTGCTGAATCGGCCGTGCGTCGGCCACAGGCAGTCGGACAAATAAATCACTCTGATTGGCTGTTCAGCTAGCGAATCAGTGCATGAGAAGCAAAACGGTTGCTTGAGAATGTCTTCCACAAGCAAC
>NW_011349324.1:73245-77692 GCF_000735185.1 Notothenia coriiceps | reverse complement strand
TTTTCGATGGACGAGAGTGAAAATGGAACGCACACGCTATTTGTTGCTTGTTTATATCGCAGTCTGTTCTTCTTCTCTGTCTTCCGGTTGTTGCCTCTTTTGAATGACGAATACACACTACCACCACCTATTGGTAAGGAGAGTTATTGCCACTCACGCATGCGCAGTTCGTACGTACGCGTTCCAGTGCGACACATGGCCAAGACGCAGGAGAACACGGCGACGCAACAGTCGGCGTCGGCGAGTTCTCTGGTGACTGCTTGGTGTGTCAGGGCCTTGAGGGCCATGACAAAACGTTGGTATATGAATCCCAGGAAATCACACCGGGCTTTTCCAAAAGGGAACAGGAAGCCAGAGAAATCGACCTCTCTTCATGGTGGTGCAGGTGAAGAAGTCAATGTCCTTCTTACTTTTACCATCACTATTTTATCGCTATTTGTTAAGACCTTGAAGCAGGCTGCTGTGTCTGCAGATGCTTTGGCTAAACTTGGTGTATGACTGTGTGTTTTAAAAGTGTCTGTAACTGTGCTGTTTCCATTCTTGGGCCAGGACTCTTTTATCTCAATGAGGCCTATCCTGTTTAAATAAAAGGTAGACGAATACTGTTTCAGACGCTGCCCGAAGACTCACAAAAGCAAAACAACGATGTTATCTCTGTTTGATTGTAACCTTGGTTAGCTGGATGGAGGTATTTGTCCTTACCTTATCTCTGATCCCCTGTCGGATGTTTTCTCTCTCTGCCTCCATCTTTGCGTACTTGCCCTTCCTCTCATCCTCCTGTTGCCTCAGCGCTTCTTGCCTTTCTTCCTCTTTTTTCGCAGCGTCAGGATCCTTCTCCTCCCCCTCCCCACCGAGCATCTTGCCCATGTCTTTGGTGGCCCCTGACAGAGAAAGAGAAAGAAAAGTTAGAAATGAAAGACATGTCAGGCAGAAATCCTCTAACAAGTGACACCTGATAGATCTCTGTTGCTAAGCATTTGCAGCACACGGTGGTACAGCGAAGATTTGGATTATTCAATGGACATGGCTTTGTATTTCAATCCTCTTTCAGGCCGGTGAAAGGGCAGCACGATCTGTCCTCGGATGAACCAAAGTGTCTTTGTACGACAATAGATAAAAGAAGAGGTAAGAGCCACGATCATCAGCCCGGGATAAAAGACACCGCAATAAATTATTAGCAATTCTCTTGATTGCCTTTGTGCTGCTCACTTTGGCCTTTGCTATCTCCAACAGGAATTACCATCCTCATGTGAAGCGTCCACTCGGACTAAAGGTCAGAGCAGAGAACAAAAAGGCTTCAAGTGCTGTTGAAAGGTCCTCAATAATCAAACAATGGGGCAAACTCTGCAACTGATCTACGTCCACTGTCTGTACTTGTTAGATATGCTCAACAAGAGATCAAGCAAAAGCTATTTGATTTCATAAGTTAAGCTCGGTCGATCACCACACAATACAGACTATTAGCAATAACCTTAGTATGTGCAGTATATACTCTGTTGATTCCTACTATTGTTATTCTGCTGCAACTTCACTCAGCAATCTACGGTGGCTGACAGCTGCAAACGGTTACACTTCCATTAGGAGAAACACGCTGCAGTTTCAAAAAAGAGGTGAATATTAAAACCCAAATGTGCTAAAAACATGCAAAGGAAGAAACATCTTCTCCAACTTAACAACAATTGCGCAGAATGTTGAAAACATTCACAAACTTGACGAAACATGCGCAGCGTTTACTAAAAGCAATGCATAAATGAAACGCTGAAAAATGTTTCTACCGTAATAGACTAAATAGAAAATTGATGAGACCACGTAAAGGGTTTCATGTTCTTGGAAATGGAAACCGACAAACACCTTATATACAGATGTTTTACCCCTTTGCACCTAAGCGATCAGACTTTATTTACAATTTCAACGGCAAAGGCAATCATAATCAATCTCTTAAAATTGTCACGATCTGTCTGTGTTTTGTTTTGTCTTTTTCTGTCTTTGGTTTCCTGTTTTATTTTGAAAAGTGTTCACCCCCTGTCTTGCCTGTTGCTTTCTGTCTGTGTTCCCTCCTGTCTGATTACCAGGTTGTGTTCACCGCCCCTGTGTTTTCTCCTCCCTCCTCACCTGTCTCTTGTTTCTTTGATTAGTCTCGTGTGTATTTAAGTTCCTTGTGTGTCTTGACTGTGTTCACGGGGGAAGAGTTCTGTTTTGTTTCCATTTGACCTTGGAATAAAAGGTGTTATTCTGTGAAATCTGAGTTTGGGTCCTGCCTGCCTGCTTCGCTCAACCCTGACAAAAATGTTAATTTATATCAAGAACAAAAATCCCTGGAAACATAGGAATGAACTCTGGCGAAGCTGTCTCAGGCGCTACCGTCATATAGTACTTAAACTCCTTCCCTGTCAGTGTGGAGCATCTGGTGTGCATGAAATTACATGCTTCATATGTCAACACACAGCTGGTGTGTTCCTGCACTTTATCTCATGGGAAATGTAATGTATGTATAGTGCCAATCCTGGATCAATTAAATCCTCTGTGTGGAGGATGGCTGAACAGCCCATCTCATGCAGGAGCAAACCCTAACCCTCGTTCGGATTTTAAGATGTCTAAACTTAATCATACATGATGTGCCACAACCACATCCACCCCAACATACTGTAACACGCATGCACAGATGTTGTTGGTGTGTGCACTGTCAACACAGTTTGAGCTGTCATAGAATCAGATGAAAACATGTGCTACCATTCACTTACAGTTACAAAAGAAAAAAAATTCAACAGGGAGAAATAGGTTCCTTCAGAGTTAACATATTGTTTGTCAGTTCCTGAGTGTGTGAGAGAAACTCCCTCTGGATTTGTTATTCTTTGCAGACCATTTACATACACAAAAACATATACAACACACTAGAGGAAAATCCCAACAAAGCATTATAGGGTCTCTTTAATATAAATCCAGGTATTAGTCTTTTGAGTATAAGCACTTGTAACACCGTAGTTTAAATCAGCAAGTTGCACGAGTTAACCTCGAGTGTCATCCCGAGTGTTGAGCTGCTCCCGAAGTGCTTTTGAACGACACCTCTACACGGCTGTGTGCTCTCACCCCAGAGGCATTAGTTCTTCTTTCCAGCTCAGCGACTGGAATCATCCGGAGCTCTAACAGTGGCCCAGCGAACCCTGAACCCACCACCCTCCGCTCACTTCCCACTCGCTGTAGAGAAATAGATTTTAATGAGATCTGGACCTCCTGGAGCCCACTGGGCAAATTTGAAATAGTCTCTCCGTGCCCCGACTACAGCGAACTTCAGCGCCTCTGTCTGCTCCCCGTTGCTGTGCTGAGCCTCGCAGAATCTCCGGAGGAAAGACTCAAAGACACGGCCATCTGCTTCAGCCGTGAAATTGATGAGACAGCGGTGACCTTGAAGTTCTTGGCTGCAATCCGAACTTCCTGTGTTGACAGAGCAGGACAAGCCCCGGCCCTTAGTCATACGGAGAGGGTGACTGCTAATTAATAAACAAATGTAGATTTTTTTCTGTGTTTTCATTAACTCCTTAGTGTGTAGAAGACATGACCAGTTGACATGTTAAGAATGCATTACATTAAAGCTGTTCTATGTGAATAGAACATGGAAAACAATAAGTTACAGGATATCTAAATAAAGAGTCTGTAGTTTATCTTTCCTTACTTTTCTCTTCAAAATCAAAGTATCGGAGTAGTTTTGGCCGGTGTTTTCATCCGTCATCCTTTCTATCGTCTCCGTCTAAATGCTGCGCTCCACTTTTATTGCTTATAAATAATTGATGAAAGCTACTTTACCTACTGTGAATAATTAATGAAGACTGTCTAAATATAAACGATGCTTTCATCTGGAGACATGGTGTCCTCATATCAGCTCTGGCCAGTCTCATCTATATACACACAAATAAAAAAATAATAATGTTTCTCCATTATTTCTTCATCTTCTTGGAAGGCAAGGCAAGTTTATGTATATAGCACCTTTCAACACAAGGCAATTCAAAGTGCTTTACAAAGTACTAGAAGAAATAAAGTTGGGTTTTATGCGTTCTAATATTGCTGCAAACCCATGATGTAATGACATTAATTAAGAATAATTTAGTCATTGAATGCTCATTTCAGTAGATTTAATCAAACAAAACATAAACATATTGGACATGGTTCCTGGGAAGCCTGACCTCCTTGGAAGGCAAGGCAAGTTTATTTATATAGCACCTTTCAACACAAGGTAATTCAAAGTGCTTTAAGAAAGACATTAAGAAAATGGCATTTAAAATCAGTCATTAAACAGAAAAGATAATAGAATAAATATTAAAAGAAAAAATACATGGATAAAAGTTACAGTGCAGTTTAAGATGTGAATAGTTCAATTAAAAGCAGCGGCAAAAGCAGCCTGGATTTAAAAGTAGTCAGAGTTGCAGCGGACCTGCAGGTTTCTGGGAGTTTG
>NW_011349324.1:71736-73207 GCF_000735185.1 Notothenia coriiceps | reverse complement strand
GTCTAAAGGCTCTACTGGTGAGCTACAGCTCTCCCAGCTATACGAGTAGGGTGTGTGTGTGTGTGTGTGTGTGTGTGTGTGTGTGTGTGTGTGTGTAGCTCTCTGGTTGTAGAGAGGCAGCCCTGCATGCCCACCCACCCACAGAGACCCTTGGTGCTGAAAACAGGCGTCCAGTTCACAGTGAAGCTACGGTAAGAATCTAAAATCAACAACAAACGTACAACTCTTTTCCTGATGTCTCTCCTCCTCTCCATCTTCTACCAACGCTTCCTTTGTGCTTCAGGTTCCTGGTGAAGCTGCAGGAGTTTAACTACCAGCTCAAAGTCAAGGCGATGTTTGACAAGTAAGCTGAGTTCAAGAGTTTATATAAATTGCTTAAAAAAGTGGTATAATAATAATACGTGATCTCTTTCTGTTTCTCAGAGATGTTACAGAGAAGAAAGGGTGAGTCTCAAAACCATTTACGCGCATATCAGAATATATTCTCTGAGACTCATAATTATTGACTTGTTGGCGTTGCGTCAGGTTTCGGAAGTTCAATATTTTGGGAACAAACACCAAAGTGATGAACATGGAGGAGTCGAATGGCAGCCTGGCAGCGGAGTTCAGACATCTGGTAAAGATTCATAGATTTGCACTTAATGTTTTTATCCATAAATAGAATAATAAGTTGGGTGTGTTTCGTTAATATTCCAGCTAGTGGATTCATATTTTCTGGTATGATTATAAAAGTGGGTAATGTAGGTTAAGACTACATTTGTGAGTGCTTTGGTGAGGGGAGAAAACCGTTTTAAAACGTCTTGTACTTCTTCATGCAGCAACTGAAAGAGCAGAAAGTTGCCGGCAACCGAACGAACGAGGTAAGAGAAACAACATCAAGAGAAATAAAGTATCAAAGGTTTTGGATTTGAAGGTTTTCTTTATGTGTGTGTGTGTGTGTGTGTGTGTGTGTGTGTGTGTGTGTGTGTGTGTGTGTGTGTGTGTGTGTGTGTGTGTGTGTGTGTGTGTGTGTGTGTGTGTGTGTGTGTGTGTGTGTGTGTGTGTGTGTGTGTGTGTGTGTGTGTGTGTGTGTGTGTGTGTGTGTGTGTGTGTGTGTGTGTGTGTTGTGTGTGTGTGTGTAGGGGTCCCCTGGATCCGTCACAGAGGAGCTGTCACTCGCTCACCTTTTGGTCGGAGCTGCACGCTCAAACCAGTTCGGGACTCAACATCGAAACTCGAGGTGAGACTAGAAGAAGGATCCTTACAGACTCATCAGTTTCATGTTGAGTGGGAAAGTGCTGTCCATGATGAATTCCTGTGTGTGTGTGATGTTGTTGTTTTTGTTGTTGTTGCCTGTAGGGCGTATGTCTCTGCGGTGTTGTGCGTCATCTGCTAACGTCTGTCAGGCTGCTGCTGGGCTGGGCCTCCATCCGTCTGGTAGCAACGATGCTGACCACTGAGCCGCAAGGGTAAACACCACACACACACAGCA